>NW_016690188.1:6499917-6761536 GCF_001604755.1 Lepidothrix coronata
GTGGGACCGGTGTGTGAGGGGGTCCACTGGTGGGGGAGAGAAGGAAGGGGCAAAGGGGTAAGGGGCCCCCTCTCAGCTCTGAGGGCGCTGCCCATGGGGTTTGCAGCTTCGGAGCGGGGAGCGCTGCCCCCAGACCTGCATGGGTGGGTGAGGGTCCTCAAGGCTGGGGGGAGCGGTGCGGAGCTGAGGCGGCCATCCTGCCCCCCTCGGTCTTGGGTGAGCGCAGAGGGGGTGCTCATGGGGATTTCCAGCCGGGGGACGAGAGGACACCACGGGTGTTCTGCATAGAACAGCCTGCATGGGGCCGGTGCTTTTTGGTACCTCGTGAGTCTCCCAGCCCGGGGCACCGGGAGGAGACAGCCCCGAGGCAGCTGTGGGTGGGAGGGAAGGGGCCAGGCAGGGCCAGGGGGCAGGAAGGAAGAGGGTTCGTAGCGGTGCTTGGCACGTGCAGGACATGGTGGCTGGCATTTTCTGCACCTTGTGCAGGGGTGGCAGGAGCTGCCAGGCAGGAGGCCTGGAGCTGCTCGGGTTTGTGCTGCACTCTGTGCCCGGCAGGAACATGATGGCATCCCTAGAGAGGCCTGGGGCTGGAGAGATGCCAGGGCAGAAGGAGCAGAGTGCCATCCGGACAGGGTCTCCCTGGGTGCAGCCACCCCAAGAGGATCCCACCAGGGATCCTGCCGCAGCCCCACGTGGTTCTTGCAGGACCCTGCACAACGCCTGTGGGGACAGAGCCTGGCATGGCCCCAGTGAGGGCAGGTGCTGTGCCTCTGCTGCCTGCAAAGATGCAGCCCCAGCCCCATGGTGGGAGCAGCAGCCCTGGCTGACCAAACTGCCCGGTGGAGCCTGAGCCCCCTCTCCTCCTCCCTGAAGAGCCAATACCAGCCCATCTGCTCTTGCCTGGGTGAGACTCACATTTCTGTTTGCTGAGTGTCCTTCAAGCATCACAAGGGTTTGAGCTCTCTTTTGCAAGCTGTGCCCATTAGCCCCAAGCAAGCTGCCCACCCTGGGTGCTGCACAGGCTGAGCCTGGGTGGCCCCAGGCAGCATCAAGCTGTGCCTGGCCAGGGAGTGGTGACAACACAGGGAGGGGAGGGAGGGGAGCCAGGGATGTAGTATGCGCATTTTCCTTTCTGCCTGTTGTTTGTTTTCCTTTATAAACCAGCAGGAGTGCCTGGTGTTGGCCTGTGCTGGGAAAGC
The DNA here is from genome assembly GCF_001604755.1 of Lepidothrix coronata. Taxonomy (NCBI): domain Eukaryota; kingdom Metazoa; phylum Chordata; class Aves; order Passeriformes; family Pipridae; genus Lepidothrix; species Lepidothrix coronata. Next base: position 6,501,117 of record NW_016690188.1, read on the forward strand.
ATCTGGGCTGGGGGTTGTGCCAGGTAAGGGAGGTACCTGCACATGGGACTCCCTCTGATCACACCCCAGGGACCCCACGTGTAGGGAATATGGTCCCATGGGCAGGCTAGGCTAGGCTAGGCTTGCTCTGTGAGAAATTGGCCTTGTTGTGCCACAGAGTCCTGCCACACACAGGGACAGAGGGATTAGGCAGGTCACTGCATGCCCTGGATGTGCCCCAGGGATCAGACAGGGAGGGAGAGGAGGTGCAGAGCAGGAGGAGAAAAGCTGTGGGGCTCCAAAGGGGAACGTTGTTCCACATCCCTGTTGGCAGGTCCCTGGGTGCTTGGTCATGGATGGCCTCTCCTCAGGCCAGTGGAGACAGACATAGGCATTTCCAAAGTGACTTGTTCCTTGCTTTAGATGTGTTGTGCTCAGGGAGCAGCAGTGTCTTCTAGAGGGGCAGCCCCTCCTGGGCCACAGTAAGCCTGGAGCACTTGCCCAGGCTCCCCTGATTCCTCCACAGTGCCAGGGGCAAGTGCTGGCCTGAGGAGCCTGTTATAACTATCTCAGTCCCCTGTGCTCCAGGGGTGCACTCTTGTGCCCTGTGTTCTCTAGAGCTCACACATGGACCCCAGCCCTGGAGGAGGACATGGCTGCCTGGCTGCTGCATTTTGGCCAGAGAAGAGTGCCAGTGAGAGGCTTGAAGGTGCTATGGGCTTGTTGGAGGAGGAGGTGGGCAGCTCTCCTGGATGAAAGCAGGGAGGAGCAGCCTCTGCCAGGCAAGAGTTGAGGTGGGACAAGGTTAAAGTCCCTTGTGGCACAGGTGGAAGGAAGTAGAGCAGCAGGATAAGGCTCTGTGTGTCAGACAAAGGCCAGCTTAATGACCAGGCACACAAGGCTGAACAAAGGAGCTCTATCCTGTGGATCCCCAAGGGAATCTGGCCTGGGCAGGTGTGTGCCCCAGAGGCCAAGACAATTAGCTCCTGCCAGGCAAACCCTGCACCGCAGAGCTCCTGCCACATGTCCGTCCTGCACCTGTGCTACTGTAAGCACATCCCTCAGCTCTGCGAGATGATCCTGCCGTCTGGGAGCCAGAGAAAAAGCCACAGGAGGTGACATTCCCAAAGGGACTCTGGGCTTACTGAACAGAGGGTACCGAACAGAGGCAGGCCAAGCACTGTGCACACTGTTCTCCCCTGCCCCTCCTGGGGAGCCGGGCTGGACCGCAGCTGGGTCCAGTGTGCCGAGTTTGATTCCCTCCCATACCTCACGTCCTCCAGGCGATTTTCTCTGTGCCACCTCTGCACGGCAGCACAAGCCCAGACAGTGACTTAGTATCCGGTCCTGCTCCACAGCCGTGTCTTTCACTCCCGATGGTTCTTTTTCATTCCCCCGTGCCCGCCACGCGTGCGTGTCACCCCCAGCAGTCCCGCGCGAGGCTGGGCTCAGCGGAGCACCATTGGTGCTGCCGCACAGGCACCTCCGGCAAGGGGCAGGCTCACAGCCGTGGGACGAGCGGCGGACGGGAACAGCTCTGTCGCTGGTTCCCGGCAGTCCCCCGGGATTAGCGGGAACCCGCGCGCCGGCCGTGCCCACGTGTGCTGCGGCGCCGCGGGAAAACGCGCGCCCGCCCCGCCCCCAGGGGGCGCCTCCCGCCAGTGACGGCCGCCCCGCCCACCGCGCGCCGCGTGGCGGGGCCAACCCTCCTCTCCCCCGCCCGCCACAGAGATGGCGGCGAAGCCCGAAGTCCTGCCCGCGCTCAAGATGGCCGCCCGCCCCACCGCGGTCCGGCGCCCCCTCAGGCCCGCGTCCGCCGCTAAGCGCGCGGCTGGCGGCGAAGGGGTGCGCTCCCGGCGTGCCGCGCGCGAGGCGGGGCGACGCGGAGGCCGCCGGGAGCTGTAGTGAGGGGCGGGCGGCGGTCACGTGCCGCGCCCGGCAGTGGCCGCGCTGGGAGCGGAGGTGCCAAGATGGCCGCGCGGCGGGGCGGAGCGGCGCCCGCAGCCAGCGGGGCCAGGGCCGGCGGCGCTGCCGCCACGGCCGCTCCGCGCGGTCTGGCGGGCGGCGGAGCCCTGCGCGAGCCGCCTCTCCGCGCTGGCAGCCCCCTGCAGGTGAGCGGCGGCCGCGCGCGCCGGGCCGCGCCGTGACACGTGGAGGCCGGGGCGGCTCCCGCGGCGGCAGCACCACGTGTGCCGGGAGCGGGCCCGGCGCGCTGGTGGCGGGCGGGGGATCAGCGCGGGCCGGGGGCGCCTCCCCTGCACCCGGAGCGGGGCGCCCCTTCTGTGGGCCGAGGAGTGGGGCGTCCGGGGCTCTCCCACCGGGTGGGGCGGTGGCGGCGCCTGGAGACCCCGGGGAGGGGGGGCAGCACCGCGGCCCCGGGACCCGACGGGGCGGGGGGGCCCGGTGCCCGCCGCGGGAGGTGACGCCTCGGCCTTGAGGAGTGTGAACCGGCGGGACGCCGGGCCAGCCATCCCCCCGCGGTCCCCCCATCCCGGCGCCGCCCTGTGTCACCTGCGGCTGCGGGGAGCGGGGAGGGAGCGGTTTGGGACACCCATACCTGCTGGTTTCGGTGGAGGAACCGAGGGTGCAGGACGTGGTGGGCTCCGGGAAGGGGAAGGTTCCCCGAGCCGCACCAGGGGGTTATCCCCGGGAAGCGGGGCTTTATCCCGGGGTAAGTGGCTCTGGCGCCGGAGCAGGTCTGGGGCGCGGCGCTGTCGCCGCCACCGCTGTCAGTGGCCTCGGTGGGACCTGGCGGCGCCGGACTGAGCGCTGGGTGCCGGTGCGCTGCTGTGTGGACGGGGATGCAGCATCCCTGGACGGGACCTGGGGGTGCCTGCGTTGTGCATTTGTTGGGATTTCAGGGAGCCCCGCGCCTCTGCCCCCCTCCAGGGTACTCCTGCGTGGCCGGGGGACTGCGGGGGAGACACCCCCCAATCCCGACCCCACACAGCGGGATGCCGAGCCCGTCTTGCCCCTTCCCGACGCGGGCAAAGTGGTCGGCGTGTGGGGAAGGGAGGTGTGTTCCAGCTTGATGCTTCCTGAAAGAAGCTGAGGAATCCAAGGAGCAACCTTTGGCTGTGCCGCGCCGGCCGGGCGGAGCCCCCCGAGTTCCCGGGCTCCCCCCGCGCCCTTGCCGGCAGCTCGGGCCCGGTGAGAGCAGTGCTGGCAGCCGGCCCGGGGCATGGCCGCCCTGTGCTCGGGGCGTAGCCGTCGCACGCCGGGCACACGTGTCACCAGCAGGAGCCTCGGTTATCTCTCCCGGGGACCAGAACAGCGGGCGCAGTGTCCCCTGCACAGGGTGGATGCCGCAGGAGCTGGTGGCCATGCTCAGGGCTCAGGCCATGTCCATTGCAAGCTGTTGGCTGAAATCCCAGCGCCCCACGTGTCCAAAACCTGCTCTGGGGCTGTGGATATCTCCCTTCTCCCTGGCAGTGCTGGCTGCTTGGGCAGAGTGTGGCCAGAGCTGAAGCCCGTCCTTGAACGTTCCTGTGACCCTCTTCCCTGCTGTAAAGCAAACAGAGGGAGCATGGGGGATGCCTCTCCTCAGTTAGGGGTCACAGAGATGTCTGTCAGGGAGGAGAGCGAGCAAGGGCACAGGAGCAGGCTGGGCTGGTTCGTACCCCCGCCCTGACGCACAAGTGATGCTCAAGCAACAAGAGCTGCAGGAGGTGCCTGGCCCCAGGTGGATCAAAGGGAGTCCTGGGGGAACACAGCCTGGCTCGCTGGTGACTCACGGCTGTGGGACTCCTTGCAAAGCGCTGAGTCAAGGAAGTGGAAGAAGGCTTGGGATTTCCCTCCCCTCCCAGGCTGTGGGCAGGAGCTGCGGGAAGAGGCCATTTGAATGGGAGGATTTTGCTTCCCTCCCTCCAAATGTCCAGTGCTGGTCATGGCTGGAAACCTCTTATTAGATGCTGCCTCTGGGGAGAGCCAGCCCTGTGGCCAGATGGGTAGGGCCATGCAACCCTGGAGGTGTCCCCAAGACCCCCTTGCAGTCAGCAGGCAGGGGTCAGCTGGCCCCCCTGTCCCTGGGCTGCTGGGGCTCCATCCTGCTGGCTCCACCGGTGGCCTGGGTGCCTCTGCCTGCCGGTCACCGCTGACTCAGGGCTGCACGCCGGCGCTTGAGCTGGGCGTGCGAGCCTGGATGTACTTCCCTGCTCCTCCCAGTATCTGCGTAAGGATTGGCCAGGAATCACAGCCAGGCTGCGCCTAGAGGGCTGCCAGTGGGCTCTGCGCCGGGCTCTGACCGGCAGCCAGCACTGGCTGAGGGAGGGGACTGGAGATGCTGAGCGGTAAAACTGCTTTGTCGCCTGATCTGCACAGTGGGGTGGTGTCCTGGTGTCACTGGTGGACTCCGCTTCCAGGCAGAGGGTCCTGGGACAGGCTGGCCCAGGCTGCCGAACTGACTGCGGAGCCCCAAACCACTGCAGGCTCCTGGTCTTTAAGGCTGCCGTGTCACAGGCTGGGAAGATCTGGGATGGGTGTCTGCGGGGCATTGCTGTGGATTTTCGGGCTTTGATTCCCAGCCTGTTCCTGGGATGCCTGTGTTCTGGGGTCACACGGGGCTCCTGGCTGTGCTGCAGCCAGAGGTGCCTGCTCTGTCTGATTGGAACAAGTCTCTGAAGAGCCCCAGGAACCAGGGGTTTGGGCATGTGATTTTAGTGCTGCCATATTCTAGGAAACACCTATTTAGTGAAATGCCTGCTCTCCCTCCATTGCAGTTTCCTGCTTGCTAGGCAGGTCCTATACAGGGACGGGGTACATTTTGTCCTATGTGGGATCAGGCTCATGCGAGCAGCAGAACCTGCATAAAACGTGGGTGAGCTGCATCAGATGAGCATCCCCCGAGGTCTGGCCGGATTCTCCCAGTGCTGCTCCAAGGGGAGGAAGACAGCTTGCTGCCTGATCCCAGCCAGCTTTGGGAGGGAGGTGCTGGTGACATGCCTATGCTGCTGCTTTGCTCTGTATGTCTAGCAGCTCTGCTCAGCCGGGGGCTGCAGCTTCTGCCCTCACCTGGCATCTGGCTTTTCATGCCTTTTCCTGGCCTTCCTGCAGCACTGGACCGTATGGCACCATGAAGTGTAGTGCAAAGACCTTTCTGAAGTTACTTAGCATTACCCAAACATCCCTGGAGGTGGCTGAGGGACAAGAAAGGATGTGGGGCAGGGAATTTGAAGGAAGAAGAATAACAAAGCTGTTTTGGTCCTGAATTGCAAGCACAGCGCATGTCCTCTTGTAGCCTGCAACAGAGGTGTTGGGGTAGGGCACCAGCAGTGGCAGCTGGCTACATCCCTGTTGCTGACTCCTGTGATTTGTTATGAATTTCGTAATGGTTTTGGGCTTATCTGAAGCGCCAAGAGCCGGAGCTGGGGGAGCGCGTGACAGTCCATGGGATGGCGGGAGCCTGCCTGTCCCCTCCCTGTCCCACATGAGCAGTGTGTGGTGTTGAGCAGAGGCTGCGGTTTTATCAGTTCATCTTTTCCAGTCACGCAGCTGCAGAGTGAATCAGGCAGAAATTTTTGGTTGGAGGCATCCTGGTAACCGGACAGGTCTCGGGCTGAAAGTGGCACACTACGTTGCGCAGTGGGGTGGATACTCCCAAAAGCAAGAGGGAATAATCCCCGTGCCAGCTTCTGACCTGCAGCCGTGTCTCACCTGCCTCCCCTGCATGTTTGGGGTTGGGGGTGCTCAGCCACGATTTGCAGCACAGGCTATCAGGAGCCCGTGTGTGCTGTGGAGGAGATCAGCAATGGTAGTGGGGCTGTGCAAAGTGTTCACCTGGCTCCCCATGCTCCTCAACAGTGCTTTTCCCTCGAGGATGACTTGAACTTAACATCGTTGGATGCAGAAACCATCTTGGAGGCTGAAGAGATCCTCGGGACAATGCAGAACTATCTCGACTCCTCTGTGATCTCCATCATTGAGGATCTCTCTCTGTGCGAGGTGGGAGCTCACACACGGGTGCGGGATGTGGTGGCCGGGGTGGCTCTGGCTGTGACGTGGGTGGCAGTGGCAGCAATGTCCCCCAGGGCCAGGTCTTGTGGCTGTGCCCTATCACCCTCTGAGACTGCCCCTGCTCTTTAGCAGAGCAAGGTCTGCCTGGATGTGCAGAACGAGCTGTCCTTGCTGACTGCCATCACGGAGATCTTGGACAGCACGGATGATGAGACCCTGTCCCCCTTCGACACCATCATGGATGCAGAGCTGCTGACCTCGCCTCGTGAGCGGGAGAATCCCTCGGTGAGTTGCAGGGCAGAGCCAGCCTGACCCCAGAACCTGTGGGAGGATGCTCAGGCAGGGCTCTGCTAGGTCCTGGCATGAGGGTGTCCTGAGATGGTAGGACCCTTGTCCCCAGTAACCTGGGATGGTTCCTCTGACTAGTAACATGAGAGAAGGGCTGAACCAGGCCTGGACACCCCCAGGACTCCAGGGTACTCCTGGGGGGCCATGCCTTTGCTTTGAGTCTTGCTGTAGAGCCAGAGATGTGCCAGAGGCTTTGGGGGAGCAGCACATCCCCAACCAGAGCTGCACATGCTGAGGGTGAAACAGGGCTGAGTTTGCTTCCAGACTCTGTGGAGTGAAGTGCGTGGTCACTGTGGGTCTGCGGGTGGCCTGTCCCTTCCAGCAGCATAAACCTGCCATTGTCTCATCATCTGTCCATCTCCTCTCCAGTTTCAGAAGTTTCTCACCTTGTCCCGTCCATTACTGGAATGTGAGAGCCCTGCCTTGGAGCAGCCCAAGGCTCTCAGGCCTCTCAGCAGCAGCAGCAGTGTCTCTGTGATTGGAAAGGTGAGCACCTGAGCAGGGGAATCTGAAGGAGCAGTGTTGGGATGGTGCTGGGATAACTGTCCCTGCTGCTGCCCCCAGCCCCAGCCCTCCCACCTGGCACAGGCATTCTTTTTCCCAGAAGCAATGCTTTTGCAAGGCACCAGTGGCACTAGGAGCAGGGCCTGCCCCAGGTGGTGGGTGCCGGGGACTGGGGATGCTCCCATAGGGGTGGCAGGTTTCCAGCTCTGTTGTGTCATACTGGGAGGGTCAAATGCATCCCAGCTTTTTGTCTGCCCAGGGGTTTGCTGTAGAGTTCCAGCAGACCCACAGTTGTCTGTGCCTGGGAGAGCTCTGGTGAAAGCCCAGGAGCTGATGCTTGCTGTGGTCCCCCTTCCCAGACTGATGCAGACCTGGCCTGGGACTGTGCTGCTCACGGCCTTGAGGACCCAGTGCTGCCAAAGAAGCAAGTCTGCAGCACCCCGAGACTGGAGAGGAAGGTGGGCTGGCACCGGGCCCGAGAGCAGCCCCTGCCACAGCGCAGTGATGGGGAGGAAGAAGAGGAGGAAGCTGCCTTGGGTGTGGAGCTAGACAGCAGCATGAAGGCTGTGGATTTCTGTGTGAGCAAGGCTGGGGCAGCAGGGGAGGAGCACGAAGACCCCTGCATCATCAACACAGGTGATGTGTCTCTGAGTGAGCTGGTGAAGTCCATGCACCCGTACTGCCTGCCCACCTTCACTGTGTGCCTGGACCCCGAGACTGAGCCCGTGGCCAAGGAGCTTCTGAGCAGTCCGGTCTTGCTGGAAATTGTGCCTGGCGAGGGAGAGAGTGTGGAGATCCCTGTGGTCCTGCAGTCCTTGGCTCCCAGCTCCCTCGATCTGGAGCTCCAGCTCCCGGGAGCAGAGGAGGGTACCAGGGCATCAATCCCAGAGGATAGAGAGGAGCTGCCAGGAGCTCCAACCCAGGAAACTGGGGTGGAGGAGAAGAAGGAGGAAAAACTGCCTGGGAAGGAGCCCTCTTGCACTACCCCAGAAGGCACCTCCCCACCAGAGGCAGCAGCACCTGGAGCCTGGAGTCCCAACAGCAGCTCCTGGCACAGCACGGAAGCCACAGTGGGTGGGAAACGCGAGTGTTCTGAGAAGGGACGGGGCCGTGAGAGAGCAAGGAAGAGTCGGAAAAAGAAAGCAGAGCTGGACCAAAGCAAGCAGGCCAGGCCTGGCAGGGACTGTGTGGCCCACCGGCTTCACTCTGCTGGCTCTGGGCAGCCCCTGGGCCAGCTGGCCACCAGCCGTCAGCGGGCAGCATGTCCTTCTGTCCAGGTCTCAGACTTCCTGGCACAGCAACTGGAACGAGCCCGGAAGGAGGGGCAGATGGAGCTGAATGCTGAGCGGGCGCCACAACCCCGGGGCAGGCCCCGGATCACATCAGGGGCCTTCCTGCCCAAGAAAGTGCAGCAGGAGCTGCAGAAGGTGCCATCACCAGAAATGGTGAGTGTGGCCCCAGAGAAGAACAAGACCGTGGTGCCTCTGGAGAAGACCACACCAAGCGTGGAGGGGCAGCCAGCAGCTCCATGTCCCAGCCCGACAGACCAGGCTGAGGGCCAGGGAGATTCACAGACATCTGCTGGACAGAGCAGTGGGGTCTCGGAGGCTGCCTCTCAGCTCCTGGAGCAAGGTGTGCAGTTGGAGCCCCCCCAGAGCCTGCCAGCAGCAGAGCCGAGTGAGGGCCTGCCCAAGGAAGCCAAACCCAAGGCACTGAGCCTGCGGGAATACCGCATCCGCATGCTGCACCGCCAGTCCAGCCTGGGCAGCAGCCAGGAAGGCAAGAAGCAAGTGGCCAGCAAGTGGCCCAGCGTCCCCGAGCCTCCAGCGGAGCTGGCAGAGATCCCCTGCCTGGTGTCACCCAAGCGCTCTGCCACCGATGCAGACAGTGCTCAGGAGAGCCTGGAGAACCCCACCAGCCCCACTGCTGGCCCTTCTGCTGGCAAAGCTCCCACTGCTCTGGCTTCAGCTACGGCACCTGCCACGGCTCCACCACCCCCATCAACACCAATGCCTTTTGCTGCACCAAACGTGCCCCCAGCCGCTGGGATGGCCCCTGCCGGGATGCCGCCAGCCTCTGCCGGTGCTTACACCCTTTACCCACCAGTGCCTTCCTGGCCCTGTTTCAGCCCCCAGCCCATGGGCTGCCATGGTTTGCCCCCACCTCCTGTTGCCAACTCCTCCAGTGCTTTTCACATGGTGACTGGCCTCCCGCCTCCAGCCATGGCCTGGCCCCCACCGGCTGTGCCACCCCCACCTCCATTTGGCCCTGGTGGACCCTATGCCCCAGTGGGGTGGGCACCGCCATCCTACTGGCCAGGAATCCCCCTGCCACCTCCGGTGCCTGCCCTGGCATACAGGGACCCCAGAACAGCAGCGCAGGCTGCCACTGCCTTCCCAGCTGGCAGCCACCCCAGCACAGCCCTCCTGCATGGGCAGCTTCCCGCCGCCCCTGCGCTCAGCTGCCCGGAGCCACCGGCCTTCCCTGCCCAGCCACCTGGCCTGGCCGGCGAGATGGGGGCTGCAGGTGGCCCAGCCAGGCCAGCGACCAGCAGGGTACCGGACCCCAAGAAGCAGGCACGGCTGGCAGGGGAGAGCTCTCTCCCCAAGGCCCCTCCGGCTCCTGCCTCAGCCCAGCCTCTGCCAGCCCCCTCGGTTGCCGCTGCCCAGCCCAGCAGGGTCCCTCCTGCAGCACCAGCCCCCAAGGCTGCCCCTACTCAGCCTCCAGAAGAGCTTCAGGCTGTAACTCCCACCCAGCTCCCGAAGGCCCCCCCAGCTGCCATGCACTGCCCTGTGGAGGTGTCCCCTGCCCCTGGCCCTGTTGAGGAGTCCCCTGGCACCTGCCCCACGGAGAAGGCTGTAGGGCCAGGCAAGGGGACAGTGGAGAGAGCTCTGCTGGAGCCTAAGGCAGCTGCTGGGCAGGAGCTGCCTGGCCAAACATCCACCTCCCAGGCTGTGGCACCACCACCGAAAGCATGTCGAGAGAGCAGCCTGCCCAACAAGGCGCCCGCTGTGCGGCCGTGGAGGCACCAGCCGCTCCTCAGCCCAGCACAGCCCAGTGACAGCAGCAAGGACATTGTGCAAGCCTTCATCAGCGAGATCGGTGAGTGGGAAGGTTGTGGGGCCATGGGTTGAGTGTCACCAGCCAGTGAGGCTGCAGTGCTGCTGGCAGCCCGCCCAGCAGAACCAATTCCTTCCACTTCTGGTGGTGAGGGTGGCAAAGCTATGCCCATGGACTTGCAGTCTCTTCCCAGTGCTCTGCTAGGATGTTGCCTCCAGAGGATGGTCTGGGCTGGCTGTGCCCAAACTGGTCCCTCCTGGGTTTGCAGAACTGCATGCTCCTGTCCTTGCTGCAGGAGGCACAGAGCTGCTGCAGGAGGCACAGAGCTGCTGCAGGAGGCACAGAGCTGCTGCAGGAGGCACAGAGCTGCTGCAGGAGGCACAGAGCTGCTGCAGGCTCTGCCACTGCTTCTCCTCCCAAGTGCTTGCCCCATCATCCAGGGAGGCTGCTGCTGGGGGAGGATGGGGTTGGGATGCACCCCTGTGGTGCCAGGAGGATTTTGGCTGACCTGACTTGCTGTGCTTTCTCCCTGGCCCAGGGATTGAAGCCACCGACCTGTCCAGCCTGCTGGAGCAGTTTGAGAAGTCTGAAGGTGCGGATGCAGCGTGCCGTCCCTTGTGGGGCTCCCTCTATGCCGTGCTGGCCTTTCTGGGCTGCCCATGCTCCCTGTGGTGGGGTGGGAGTGGAGGGGCTGTGATGCTGCTGCCTGTGGGCTCGTATTACTCTGGCCAGGTGCCTTGTCCTGGGGGTGTCTCTGCCTCCACCTCTTTCTTGGCCTGTGAAAGCGGCCAGGGGTCCCCACGGTGACCAAGGGGGTGGTGAAGAGTCTGTGAATGAAAGGGGATGTGCAGCTCCTCTCTGCAGGGAGCTGGGTTTGGGATTCTGTGAAACTCTTCCCTGTCTATGCCTGGGGTGTTCTGTGTGTCCCCTGTCCTCCAGTCCTGGCCTCTCACCATCCTCACCTACCTGCTCTCTTTTTAGCCAAGAAAGAGGAGACTCCTGTGCAGCCCACCGAGGACAGGAGGCCGACAGGGAGCTCCGGGTGAGTACCAAGACGTGGGCAGCTGTTGCCCCAGTGTGGAGCCTGGCAGAGTGCTGAGTCTTGCCTTTGGTGGGGCCATGGGACAGCTCTAAGTCCTGGCAGGATGCGAACTGTGCTGTGTGTACCAGCCCAGGAGGGGATGAGCTCGTCGCTGGACTGGGGCCAGAGCTGGCACTGAGTGGGAGAAGCAATGATGAGCATGACCAGGCTGTGCAAATTCTGTCCTTGCAGCTCTCTTGGATCCTCTGTCCCTCTGGACTGGCCATTGGTGCAGCTTGAATGGGTGCCCCAGGTGTGGGGACTGGGGCTGGGCTTTGCCTGCCGCATTTGACAAAGCTTTCCCTTTCTTAGGCCTGAGATCCAGCAGGATGGACAGACTCAGCAGGACAGGAAGCCCCCGGATGGCTTGCATGCCTCTGAGCTGGCCAATGTGGCAGGTAATGAATACCTGGGATAAAGCAGGGGAGCCCATGGTGTCTTGACAGAGCTGTTGTGGGGCTGGGAGACAGCCTGGGGAGTGAGGGAGGCCTGGCCATGAGGGAGCCCAGCTGGGCAGGTTGCATCAAGGGGCTGCTCTTGAAAGCCTTCTGGTACTCTCACAGGCCTCACTCCCCCAGCGACACCCCCCCATCAGCTCTGGAAGCCTTTGCCTGCTGTCTCGCTGCTAGCCAAGACCAAGTCGCCTGGGTCTGCATCCCAGGAAGGGTCCCAGAAGACAGCCAAGCCGATGAAAGCCAAGCCACTTCCCCCAAACAAGATCCAGGGGAAGAGTGTGGTACTGGCCCCCACTGGCACAGCCCCCAACCACGTGTGCTCGGGAGACCATGACTACTGCATCCCAGCTGTGGCACGGCCGGAGAGCAATAGTATCACTGGCACACAGCCCCCTGCCAGGGGCGGCTCCCGCTGGAATGTCAAACGCCACCGGGACATAACTATCAAACCCATCTCCTCCTTAACCAAACGGACGCTGGACCAACCTGAGCCCACCCTGCCAGCCCCCACCACCACTGTGAGGCCCATCCAGGAGCCAGTGGGGACGGCCTGCCTAGCCCCCCTGGATTATCGGACTACCATCCCCAACAAGGCTGCCACCAGGTGCAGCAGTCCCCCCACCTCGGTGCTCCTGTCTCCAGCTGCATCCCCGTGCCGGGACCAGGAGGTGCGGACTCCCAGTGCCCAGCCCAGCCATGCTGCTGCCAAGAGGTCCCTGCGCTGCTACCGGAGACCCCAGGACTCACCCAGCCCCTCTACTGACAGCTGGAGGGCTGGCCGGAGCCGTGCCAGCCGCTCCTTCAGCTCCAGTTCGGATGGAGCTAGCGAGTCCTCGTCTTCATCTTCATCCTCGTCCTCCCGATCCCGGTCACGGTCATTCTCCCCACCCCCCAAGCGGTGGCGAAGGTAAACTGTGCGTTGTTTGTTGCTTCTCTTGGGGCAGTTGTCTGGTGGCTGGTCTTTTGCAGGTGCCCAGGCACCTCTTTATGGTCCTACTTGATGGCTGTGACCTTTTTGTCATTGTGGCCCTTCTGAAGGGGTGCCTGGCTCACAGAGACTGTGGGAGCTGCTGTGACACCCTGCCTGTGGGTGTCTGGCTGAACCCCATATCTGGGCAGGTGCGCCTGCAAAGCTACCACTGAGCCAGGATTCCTTATTCCTTCTGGAACATGGGTTCTTGGCTGCATCTTGGCTCTTGGATGCTTTTTCTGGGGTATTACTGCAGGTGTTTGTGTTTGTGCTATGAGGCTGCTGCAGTCCTAGGTGTAAAAATGAGAGGAGCTGCAACAGAGCTCTCCAGGGAGCTGCTGGAGGCAAGCAGGGAAAAACCCGTCTGGCTTGGCTGCCTCAGGGGCTCCCCGCGCTCCTTATGGAGGTGGTTATGTAGGGAAATGGGACAGCTTGGTCTCTGTGGGACGCACTTGTTTTGGAGTCCTTGTGCATCTGAGTGAAGCACAGCCTGTCCCAGCTGGGCTGGGAAGCACTGGAGCTGGCAAAGGGATTCTCTTGTCCTTTCCTGGTTGTTCAGCCAGTTCTGGAGACATCTCTGGGCCCAGAGACAACTAAGACCCCTCCATTGATGACCAGTAAACGTAGAGGCTGGAGCTGGAAAAGAGGTATATAGTACCATGTCCCAGGGCTGTGCAGCTTGGGGACTGTCAAGTGACACATCTGGTTTGGCTTTCCAGCAAATGCAGCTGGCCTAGTGCTGAGAAATGTCCCTGTGGACTGTGCCATCCTGACTTGCTGTGCTCCAGGAGAACTTGTGGCAGTACCAGGCATCATGCCTTGCCAGGCCTGGGTTTGCCTATGGCAGGGGCCACCATTGGGCAGCATGGCTGGAGATGGACTGTGCTCCTGACTGGAGGCAGCACAGCTTGATCCCAGAGAGGTTTTGGTCCTGCTGCCCTTAAGCTCTACCTGACCCTGCCAGGGAAGCTCTTGCAGTCTCCATTCACCCAGCTGTTGCATGGGACACGGATGTGATGGCTCCAATGTCATCCTGTGCATGGTGCAGGGCTCAGCACAGCAGTCCCAACCCCTCCTGGACCATCCTGGTTGCAATCCTGTGCTTCACAGTTCCCGTGGGACTGTTTCTTGCTCTTCAGGGGCTGTACCTGCTGTGAGCCTGCTCCCTTCTCTCTGCGGTGTTGGAAGCCAAGTGGAGCAATATCTCTGTAGTGTTGTTACTGCTCTGGCTATCTTGGGCAGAGGTTTCCACAGTCCAGTTCATCCTGGGGATGGGTCCTGTCCGAATGGGGTGCTGGATACTGTGGGGAGGATGGAGGTGTTTTTCATCTTGGAGCCTCGTGGTGCTGGCCATGGGGAGAGCTCAGCTGTGTCTCTCCTTCCCCCAGATACCGCTCAAGATGTTCCCGCAGCTCCTCCTCTCGCTCCAGCTGTGGGTCATGTGGCAGGTCCCGTGACAGGTCCTCATCCTCATCATCAACATCCTCCTACTCATCCAGGTCCACATCCCACAGCCAATCCCGCTCCCCCTCACCCCGCAGGAGGAGTAACAGGCGGAGAAGGTGAGCATGGCCACCCTGCAGGGCTGTGAGTTCTTCCCAACCCCTCTCCCAGCCTCCTGTGTCCTGGGCAGGAATGGACCCATTCCTTCAGTATCTCCCTTGTGTTTGGAATTACTCTCTTCTGACACTCCCATGATCCGGTAGCTCATGTGTTTGCTTTCTGCCCTGCCAGATACAGTTGCGATGCACAGGACCACTACCAAAGGCAGAGGATCCTCCAGAAGGAACGTGCAATAGTGAGTGCTGGAGGGCTGGGAAAATGGGGCTAAAGATTTGGGGGTCCACACTCTCTGTCACTTCAGAAAGCCACAGTGATGCAGCATTCAGGCAGCATTGCTGGGAGGCCCTGCCTGGCCAGGGCATGGTGCTGTGGGTGGCTATGCAGGGAGGGTGCTCTGTGGGAGAGGTCCTGCTCATGGATGGGCCATCCCTGCCTGCAGGAGGAGCGTCGAGTTGTGTTTATTGGCAAGATCCCCAGCAGGATGACACGGTCAGAGCTGCAGCACCGCTTCTCTGTGTTTGGGGACATCGAGGAGTGCACCCTGCACTTCCGGTCTGAGGGGTAAGAGCTATGGGGATGTGGGTCAGCCCCTTCCCAGGGATGGCTCCTCTTGGCCCTTTTCCCATTACTCAAGGGGGAAGTGCAGACCAAGGGGGGACAAATGTGTTTGTAACTGTGTTGCTGCTGATTTCCATCTTCCTTCTTCTCTGGTGTCAGGGATAACTATGGCTTTGTCACCTATCGCTATGCCGAGGAAGCCTTTGCTGCCATCGAGAGTGGGCACAAGCTGCGGCGCCCAGATGAGCAGCCCTTTGACCTGTGCTTTGGCGGCCGCCGGCAGTTCTGCAGGAGGAACTACGCCGACTTGGGTGAGTCGTGCAGCCTCCAGGTTGAAGGTTTGGCACCTCCTTCCCCGAGTTATAGGGGGTCCCCATCCTTGGTGTCATTCAGGTTTGGCAGCAGGGCCACATACAGGCCTGTACTGAAGGGAAGTTGAATGGGGGCTCCCTGTCTCTCCAGTGCTGTGATGGAGGCCGGCCCAACTCTGGGTCTAGACGCTGTCACGTGAAGCAAGATGAGAAGAAGTTTGCTGTGGGGATGGGCAGAATTGTGTCAGTGGCTCAAGGCAGCCTCTCTCCATCTCTTCCAGATTCAAACCGGGAGGATTTTGACCCGGCTCCCGTCAAGAGCAAGTTTGACTCCCTGGACTTCGACACGCTGCTGCGGCAGGCACAGCGCAGCCTGCGGAGGTAGCGGCAGGCAAGGTGGAGCACCTGCCCCTGCTTTTATACTCAAATACAAAAGGCAAAAAAAGTGGAGAGAGAGAGAGAGAGAGAGAGAGAGATACGGGGTTTTTAAAAAAAATAAAAAGGAAAAAAAGAAATTTGTTTTATAACCAATATTTAAGGAGGATGGGTCACTGGCCTTCGATTGGAGGGGCCCGGGCGAGTGGTAGTCCTGGGCTTGTCCCAGACGTATAATAAATGTGGATACCCAAACAGCAGCACCGCTATGTCTCCTCCTTTGCATGGGCCATTCCCAGGCATGGACTCAGGCTGTGACCCCTCAGGACGCCGAGGACTCTGCTGTGGTCTGGCCCCATGAGGCATAGAACAGGTCGGGGTCTGGGCACAGGAGTGGGGTGTCTGTGGAGAGTGGGGCAGGACTGCGGTCACCGAGCCTGCGACTGTCCCTGAGACAGCCTGCAATGGCCTGGCACGGGGTGAGCGCCTCTCTGAGGACCCCTCCGACCGTCTCTTGGGCTCTGCTGGCTGGAGGCCTTGGCGCCCCGTGCCCTCCCAGGCGTCTCGGGTCCACCTGCACCTCCCGCCATGGCCACGGGGGGGCAGTGCAAGATCCTCCACCGCCGCTCCCTGGCGTGGGCCGGGAACAGCGGCTGGAGCCCTTGGCCGGAGCTCGGGCAGGGCTCTGCTCTCTCCGAGGGCGGTGCGCCCCCTGCCATGTCTGCCTGTCCCTTTCGAGCCCGCTCCTTGGCTTTGCTCCAGCTTGCCAGGAGAGGGATGTCTGACATCTCAACTCTGGGTTTCCCCTGAGGGAGAGATGTTGGTGTGACTGCAGAGAGGTTACAGGTATCTGCAGTGGGATGGTGCTTGGCAGAAAGGAATGGACAGTGATAGGGATGGATGGTTGATACCTGTCCAGGCTCTCCCAGTGCACTGCAGCTCATGGAGGGAGAAGGGTGATTGAAGGCAGCCCCCAAAGGCATGTGCTTGGGCCTACTGCCAAGCATCTTCCCTGCAGCTTGCCCAGATCCAGCAGTGCCAAGGCCCTGCATCCTGCTCTTATGCTGGCAATTAGTGAAAAGCCCTGCCTTGGGCTGCTCCTGGGTTGGGATAAGCCTGGGATACCCTGCAGGTGGGGCTGAGCTGGCAGTGCTAACTGGGAGCCCTGAGATGGCCCTGTGGCTTCAGGACTGGGTCAGGCTTGGGCAGGGTGCAGTGGTGCCCATTTGGGCCCCCTCTCACACATCTGGGGTAGGGGAGCTTGCAGCTGCCCAGCTGGGCTCTGCAGAGCTGGAGGTATGTGGAGGGAAGGGATGGGCAGGTGGTGGACCCTGCACCAGGGTTCCTCACAGTGCCTAGGGTGGGAGGGGGCTATGCCCACTCCTCTAGTGGGAGAGCAGGGAAGGGAAAGGGGGCAATAAACCCAGGGTGGGGTGTCCAATGGTGTGATGCAGGATGGGGGGTTCAGCCAAGCTGATGCTACCACTTGGATCATGCTTAGGGCTCTGAGGCCCATGGGGTTGTGCCTGGGGTGTGCTGCAGCAATCTTATGGTCTGGGATTAGCACAGGGGTTGGTGCACATCTGTGCCCTTGCTGCTTACCTGGATGGAGGAAGGTGCTCCTACCTGCACGCTGGGTGACTCGTGCTGCTCCATAGCTCAGCCCAGGGAGGCCTCTGCAGTACCCAGGGATGTGGGGTGCAGTGAAGCTGCCTCCAGGTGACCCTGAGCGAGCTCCCACCCTGTCCTCTCCTGCTTGGCCCTGGACTTTGTACAAGGGAGGGTCCAAGGAGGCAGCTGCAGGCAAAGGTATGAGCAGGATGGTGGGGAGGTGGGCAGGGGGCTGTTAATGAATAATGCAGCTCTTCCCAGGGACATCAGCTTGGCAGGAGGGGGTGACAGCCAGGGCCTAGTGGGGACTCGTGAGGAGCATGTGTCCCCCTTTCTGGGAGTTCATGCAAAGCCCTGTGGCTGCAGCACACCTGCAGCCCCTCTCCTGCCCAGAGCAGTTGGGCCGGTGGTGGTGCTGACCAGCATCTTCCTGGTCTCACAGCTGCCACAGCAGTGCTGAGGCATGTGGATCCAAGCAAGCATTACAGGGAGAAGCCTGTAATGCAAAAACACCCTCAAGCTGTAGGCTGATTCTAGCCCGAGGAAGGGCTTGTGTGCCCTAGAGCTGGGCTTGTTTGTACAACAGCTTTAGGGGGTCTGAAAGTTTCTTCACAGCCTTTCCTCAAACCTGTGGTGTAGCTGTGGAGGCAGGCAGGAGCATCACAGCAAAGGCAGAGTTGGGCACAGGATGTATCTGCTTTCAGAGCACGCCCTTGACCCCTCGGGATGTGCTACCCCATGGACCTGAGGTGTGTGCACTCAGGCAGCCCCGTGAGCAGGCCATCACCCCAAATATGTGTGCCGCTGGCTGTGGTATGAACAAGGCTCTGTCCTTGCATTCCTGGGGCTGGGCTGCACATGGTCCTCTCTCTTTGCTTCTGAGAGTGAGGAAAGGCAGGGGGTGTGAAAGCGTTTGTGTTGCCAAAAGAATTAACACCCTGCTGTTGTGCCCTATAAATCTTCAAGTGTTAGAGGCTGACTTTATCCCTCCGTGTTACAGTTTAATGGTTTCCGTTAGCAATAACCTGGCCGTGTGTTCTGGGTTATTGATTTAAGGTCTGTTGTGGAGGGTGTGAGAGTTGCAGAAAGGTGTTTTCCTGCTACCCAGCCAGCAGCAAAGGCATTGTTGCAAAGAGGAGGCAGGAGTGCAGGAAGTGGTGCACAGCCAGCTCTCTGGAAGCATGGGTGCTGGCGGGAGCTGTCTGGAGAGTGCTGGGGACAATGGCAAGGTGCAGCACTTGGAGCATATCTCTCGGTTGCCCCAGCAGCCAGCAGGCATGGCTGCAGCTGTTGGGGTGACCGTAGCTGCCATGGTAGCACCCCCTGAGTTCTAAGAGAGATGGGCCATGCCTGCCTTTGGCACTTGTTGGAGTTGCTGCCTGCACAGGTGGCCCCTGGCTCGATGGCAGGCAGCTCCATGTGCCTCCCGGTGCCAGGCAGAGCACCCTGCTGCACTGCAGACAGCCCAGTTTGGTAGTTTGGACCTGGAGGTCCCAAGGCACAGCCATGTCTCAGCTCTCCTCTGTGCACACTGAGAGGTAAGTCCTGCTGGTGGCCGCACCGCTGGCCCAGAATAGTCCCACTCACCTCGCAAATGCCCTTTGGAAGAGACTGTGGCGCAGCTCAAGCACAGCCTTTGCCCAGTTGGTAGCAGCAGTACCTGTGGGGGTTTCCTAGGCCAGAGGCAAGCCAGAGATGAGGAGCAGAGGGTGTTTTCTGAGAGGTCACTAAGAAGAGCTGGGATTTTCACTCTGCTTCTCTTTAAGGCACTCTCAGCCTTTCCCCTTCAGTTCCTGCTGCAGACTCCAATCTCCTGCAGTTGTCCCTCCCTGCCATCTACACTTTTCTGCTGGAACAAAATTCTAACGTATTGATGCCGATTTCACACCTTCCTTCTTCCTTTCCCTTTTCATTCCCTATTGCATTAGTATGTCCTGAATGTGATGTCCAAGCTAGAAAGCAGCTAAAAGGGCATCCAGATTGGTCTTTCATAGTGGGTAAAACCTGGAAGATGAGGGGCCTGTGTTCTGTGCATAAGCTGGTTTGGACCCCATGTGCAAGAGGCAGTGGGGCAGCAGGAGAGTCTGGCAGCAGCACTCCTTGTACATCTCTGCCTGGGGCTGAAGGCTGCATGGCCCTTGTCCCCATTTTTTTGCAGAACTCAACATTTCCCCGGCAACAGCAGAGTCCCTTATCCTAAGGAAAGGTTATTCTGGGACCTTGGAGTTGGATGCTGTCAGGTGCGAAGCACCCACATTGCCGTGAGGTGGGTGTGCTTTTCCACACTTATGGTGTTCACCCTTATGATGTTCAGCATACTCATCCTGAAAGCTGACAGGGACCCCTGTGGGGAGAGGTGCCAGGCAAGAACCTGGCTCTGCAATGGTCCTCGCTCTTGGCACCCATTCCTTTCCTTGGAGCCAGCAGTCTTTGAGATTCAGTTTGACTCAGCACACCCAAGAACTCAGAGCTCCTGACCCAAAGCAGAGGCTGCTGCTGTGGGATGTCTGTGCCTCCCCAGTCTGGATTCTCTCACAGGGGTACCCAGCTTCAGGGTGCCTGCTGAGAGTGGCCACAGCAGTTTGGTGCTGGGATTGCTGAAAAGCTGGGCTCAGAGGAGCCCGCAGAGCCGGGAGAGGTGCTCATCCCCCTAAGGCATACAGCACCTTCAGGTTTGGAGCTCCCTCACTCCCACCACACCTTCTCTGCTCTCTTACACACCCCTCATCCCAAATCCTCACCTGCCTGAAAGCAAGCCCTACAGGCCAGACAGTTGTGTGTCTTTTAAATCTGTGCTTGTACAGCTGAGAGCGTGTGTTAATGCCTACGTTCCCTCTCACAGCTGCTGTTGCTGTTACCATGTGTGCTTGTGTTCACACTGGGGCAGTCCTCCAGGGTCACCCTGTAGTCCGGGGTCCTCCAGCTGTGAGTAAACATGCAATGAAGGTCCTGCTGGTGCCTCTAGACTGGACACTTGCTTCACTCACCCCAAAACCAGGTGCTGCAAATGCTTCCAGACTTCTCTCAGCAAAAAAAGCTGTAGCTGTAACAAGGCACTGGAAGCAAGCAAGGAGATTAAGGGACCATCAGTCTTCAGCCTGGTGACAGCAGAGAATTTATGAAAAAAAATTATGTAGGATCTAGAAAATAGATGTGCACTTGGAGAAATAAAAACTCAAAACAAAAGAAAACAAAAATGCCCCAACCAAATCCACACAAAAAATGCAACCACAATTTTTCTGTCAATCCAGGAAAATTCCATCCTGACCCTAATCTGGCAATAGCATTAAGCCTAATGTGTGAGCAGACTTCTGGGACTGTAATGCTGGGAGCACCAATGCATCAGGCCCAGAGCTTGTATTTAGTGCTCCAGAAGAAGGAAAACCTCAGTACCTTTAGAAGCAAGTTAAGAAGAAAATTGTTTATTCTTCATGATCACAGTGACCAGCAGAAACCTGAAAGCCTGAAGTGAAGCAGCACCTGTTCCAAATAACCTTAGCACTGCTGACTCCTTTGCCAGACAGCAGCTGTGTCCCAGGTTGAACTGTCCATTTCCAGGCCACCTTCACTTAGAAAATAATGAAGGGAGTTCTATCAAACTGTATGTTAAATTGATCCAGGTTCTTCTGCCTCATTACCATTTTTGGAAGGCTGCTCCAGAACATTAATCCTAGCAGGGGTATAAACTCTCAAATTCACCATCTAAGCTTAATATATTTTTTTTCATTATTGTACATCTTACATATTTTCTTAACATTTTTAATTTTCTTGTAGTGGTTTTTCAGAAATACATTTGTCCCCTCTCGGCCTCTCTCTGTCCAGAACAAGCCAAACTCTTTTAGCAGATTCTTAATCAGCTTGTGCTTGTTTGCCTCAGTATCCAAATAGTTTTTCTCTGTGCAGTGGAAATTTATCCTTCCTGGATGCAGAGCTGCAAGGATATTCTGGAGGAAGTCTTACAGTGCCTTGCGCAATGGCAATAATGTTTCTGTCTCTGCTAAAAATAACTTGTCTGATGCATCCTAGGATCATGCCATTCCTTTTTCACAGAAGCATCATGCTGCTACTTCATATTCATCCTTCAGCACTGTAAGGTCTTTTTATTCCTTCAGAGCCTACAATTCATCAGTTTATAGCAAATGTCCTTGCTGCTGGGCCCCAAGTATTTAATTTGCCCTTTCTGCCATTAAATTTCACCCTACTTCTCTCATCCCTTGACAAGGTCAAGGTCCCCTTCTTCCTCTATGAGGAACTACTACTCTCAGCACTTGCAATCACTCTAAACCCTGTGCTGCCTCTGCATTTTGGAAGCTTGCACTTGGCTCCTCTGAAATTACCAATGGATATACTAGCTCGAGTTTATTCTCAGGATACGTGGTTAACATCTGTACCACAGCCTGGTTCTGCTCATGTCTGATGCAGCCTGGGCAGTATCTCCTGTATCTCCTTACCAACCTTGGGGCTCATCTTCACTTTTAGCAGCTGTTTTTTCTTGGTTTGTAGCGCATCATCCTTAACTCTGAATTGAGTGCCTTAGTCTAAGAAACTGGCAGCCTCATGTAAGGATGATTTCTATTGTGCTTTTCCTGTTTTGTTAGGTATCTCATCACTTCCTGTGTTCCCCTAATCACCTTCACTGAAACAGAGTTAAACCCACTTCTGGGGTTTGGCTGCAGCTGTCTTGTGTCTCCTCTCTTCCCACACCTCTCCTCATATCTCTGCCTGCACTAGATGTCTGTTCTTCCCTGAAGGTCTGATCCCTGACTGGTAGAGCAGGCTCACCATCCACTGAACCTGTGTCTGAAATGATGTTGTGTTTTATGTTACACTGAATCGATAAGGAAGTTTGCTTTCTGTCTTGTCAGATGATACCTGAGTGCTGCTATTATGGTGCTGTTTACCGCCTGTCATTCACTGTGAAATTAAAGATTCCTGTAACTGCACGATTCCTACTCTTTATTCTTCTTGTAGCCTTGAAGACAGTACAGTTTATTCTCAAGGCTACATCAGGTGTGTCTGCTGCCAGCCCCGGAGAACATCTGTTCAGGGCCCTTTCTACCACCCTTTCACACACCTCCTCAGGACGTCTTATCCATGTCATCCCCTTTTATGTCCTTACAATGACCTGATTTACTAACATTACTTCACAACTTCCTGCTCTCCTCCTACTGACCAGGTTCTCCCAGTCAGTTTCCGCTCTTGCTTATCTCTGTGGCATCATTCCAGGCGGCACGCTCTGCCTACACCAAGCATTCCCACGAGAGCTGCAATGCACCATCCTCTGGCTCAACACCTTTCCAGTATGCCAAGATTCTGGCTTGCCTGATGTGACCACAGCAAATAGCAAAACTTGTGGAGAAGCCCAAAAAATCAGTGGCCACAGGCTGTCATAAAATCTTAGAAAGAGAAGAACTTGTACCAGGAATGGATGAGGGAGATAAAGGACATAGTATTTCTAGTTTAACCTCAAAAGATTCTGGTAAGGTGATGACAGAGCCGTAGGAGATAACACTACTAGGACAAATGGATTTAACACCTCCAAGCTTAATGCAAAGGAAACCCAGAAGCCCATGTGAAAGCATTAAGCAAGGTAAATTGAGTGAGGCTGGTAGGCTTAGTCAATGGGTGAGTTACAAGGTTGTGAAATCATGTACGATATCAATATTGTGTACAAGCTCTGTTCCCAGGTGAACTGGTGAGTATTAGAAACTGCATCTTCAAATAGCTTATTTTTAGATCCAGGAAGTATGTAGAGGAGCAGCAGAAAATACACTTTCTCAGTTACCTAGAGACAGTTGGAGCTTGTCCCTAAATAAAGCAGCTCTCCTTCAAGCACCTGGGGGCAAAGGGATTCCTGAATACCACTTGCTCACTAGAGCAATGCTGCACAAGCTCAGGAAATGGGGCTTTACCAGCTCCACCCTTGCAGTCTGGGGTGGACGTGCATGACAGAGTCATTAAAATAGCCTGATAAGGCTAAAGAGCACTGTGTCTATAGCCCATCAAAAGTCTTGCAAAGTGCACGTGGGACGCTGACAATGTGGTGCAATGAAAATGTGCAGACTGGACAATGTCTGTGTATCAGAAATTCCAAGACCTAGGATTGCACTTGGCTTATAGTCAAAGTACTTAACTTGTTACAAAAATGCACATTAAGTGTATAAGAGATGATCATAATGTTTGAGGAAACAACTGGTACAACACATGAGGAACTATTTCAGGCTAAATTTGTGGTTTTATAGGCTTTGAAGCCTGGCTAAGGGACAGTTAAGCACCACTAAGGTCCATTTTCACCAGTGGACAAGAGTGAGTGTTATCTACAATCTCGCGTGAGTGAAGAGACCTGCAGGATGTATTTGCTCATGAACTGTAGCTGCCACTGGAGGAAAATGAATAAGTCAGACTCCTCCGGATGCTGGTGGAGGCAGACTCCAGAGAAGGCAGTGCTATTAATGGCCTGGATAAAAGGAATAGGTCAGAGCAGGACAGGATCTCTGGAGTGCCATTAGCAACCAGGGAAAGAGGTGACAGCAGCCAACACCACACTGCTATGGACAGCTGTTCTCCTAATCCCCATCTCTATCAACATCTCTAAACATCTCCATAAGAGAGCAAGGTTGGTGAATCAGTAACCCCTCCCAGATCCACAAGCTGGGCTCAGTTTTGTCTTTGTTGTCTCTCTCTCCTGGTGCTTTGACTAGTGGCTAATTCCTCAGACCTCAGTGCTTCCCATTTGACTATTCACTTCAGAGCCATCTATTAACAAAATGTCTGTAAGTTAACAGGGCCTGAAATCTGGTCTGGAACCCTCAGCCACCTTATTATTTCAGCAATATTTCCTTCAGCCTGCTGGGAGCCACATGATGGAGTGAGGCAATTACAGGGCTGGACCCAAACTTCAGTAGAACTTTTACATGTACCTGTTCCTTTAAAAATGCAGCTGCCTGGGAGGTGGTGCAGGATACTCAGGGCCGAGCAAAAAAAGTTTGGATGTGCACAACTGTGTTTGATGACAGTAGCCTCTAGCCAAGGTCATTTTTCTGCACTGTGCTTCCCTTAAAGCTCGCTGTTGGGCCCCTGAGTCCCTGTGGGCTTCTCTCTACTCTGTAAAACATGTTTTTATTAGTAATCTTCATGTTTTTAGAAAGCTGCTCTTCAAAACCAAATGTGGCTGGCTTAAATGTGTTGGGTTGTAGGGTTTTATTACTTATTTATTGAACTTGGCAGAATTTGGGATTTTCTATATTTCTTCTTTGGCCATACTTATTCTTTTTGAAGGATATTTTGCTTCTAAATATCTTCTTTGCTCTAGTGATTAACTGTTCCAGACTTTTTTTTTTTATTATTTTTGGTTGTTAGAATACTTTGAGTGATAGCATCTTTAAAGCTTTAAATGCAGGGTCTCAATGTCATTGCAAGCAATTTGTCCTTTCATTAGCTACTTAAAAATTCTTAATTACACTCCTGACTTTTATAAGAGAGAAGGAGAATATGCTCATCTCCCTTCTAAGTTACATTGCACTGCAATGTACTTTTTTTGTTGCTTTTTCCTCTCTTGCAGTAATATTTGAGTACATTGTGTTTGTAACAACAAGGTGACTGTTCACTATTACATTTCAAACTCCCTCCTGTGTACTACTTGTGACTAAATCAAGAGTTCATCCTCCACTTGGCTCCTCTGAGTGGTCATTCTAAGAACAATCCATTTATGAGGGCTAAAAATACAATCTCTGCATCATTCTTTGACATGGTATTTACCCAGACTATATGGGGGCAATTAATGTCTCCCATTGTCATTATGTTTTCTCCCCTTGACAACCTCTTAAAGTCCTTTGGCTGTTTTTTTCATTCCACTGTCCTAATCAGGTGTTCAATAGTGCATGTTCAGTATCACTCACATGTCAATGCAAAACTGTTCTCTAGTAGTTTAAACAACATCCCAGGTGCACTTGCCTCCCCTTTTTTCTTTTATTTTTTCCTCTTTTTTTTTTCTTTTTTTCTTTTCTTTCTGGAACCTGGACAAATACTGTGCTAGTAAACTGAATCATCTTCTGTGGCTTCACATCTTGAACTGCTTCTCTGGAAATTGTCTTGCTACTGAAACGAGACAAGATCTTACATTGGCTTGGGGTTTGTTGCTGTTTTTGTTGTTGTTTTTTAAAACAAAATTCACACGTGTCTAACTCTGGGCTTTGCTCTATGAAAATGTCTTTCTTCACCAGCTCCTTATTCAGTTTGCTGAATGTACAGTTGTAACCTTAAAGAAAACTTTTGTCACCTTGGAGAAGGGCAGATATTTTTTCTACCTGCATGTGCTCCCTCCCATCTTCTATAATGGCAAGAAGCATTTTATGGTCATTGCTGGTTAAGGTCAGCTTACTGTGTATGAAGACAGTAAGTTTTTTATACCCATACTGGAGTTCTCCTCAGGGTGATGGGAATGATAATCATTCCCTAATTTCCTCAATCTCCATTCAGAAACTGTGGCGTGTTTCCCTCTTTTCACTTCTTGATTACCAGAGCCAGCTTAAGCAGAACATTGTACACTGCATAAAATAATTCAGTGGTTTCGTATCTGAAGGGCTTTAAAGTTCTCTGGCAAGTGCCTTCATGATTAGACACTTGTCACTGAGCCTCCAGCACCTCCCTCACACCTTCACAGGGACCACAAACACATTTAACATTGAGCAGAGTTTTGAGCATGGCTGTGAGTGCGGGACACCAACATCTGAAGCCATTCTTGAGAGCTGCCTTTATTCTTGTAGTATATCAGGTTTGGGGCTTTTTGGTGAGTAACTCAGAGTTTTCAAATTCTTTGCACCCTTCGTTTTGTGGACACTGCACAGGTTGGGTTGCTGGAAGGCTTGTAAGGTGCAACTGCTTGTTCCCCTTGTTTCTCTCTGAGGATGCACCAAACTTTCAATGAGTTATCCGCATGTTTGGGTGAATTAACATGTTGTTGTTTCCTCTTTCCATAGCATTCCTAGTTTTGACCAAGCTCCTTAATGACACCCACGAAGACCTTGTTGTCTGCTAATCACTCTGCTAAGAGCTTTGGAACTATATTGAGATTTGCCACCATTCTTGCAAATTTTGTAGAATCAGACCAAAGCTGATTAAATTCCTCTGAATTTCCTGACAGTCAGCAGAGGCACAGAGAAAACACACCTGACCCTCCTCAAGTGGAGGAAAAGTGGAACTCAGCAGTTACCTGTTCCTTCAGCAGCATAATGGCTCATCCATCACACACATGTGTGACCAATTGTGCTGCCTTGTGTGCATGTGTCACGCAGAGGAGATATGCTTCGTGTGTGCCAGGGACAGTGGCACTGGAGTAAAGCACACAGAGCTGAATCAAATCTGCTTTTTTCTAGATCGTCGTGGGTGCCAGACGCAGCCCCAGCAACAGCCTAAGATAAAGATATCTGACAAACTTGTTTTGCTTTGCTAAGGGCAGCTGCAAAACCCTGTGGACACATCCAGGGTAGAAAAATACTCAGTGTTGTATTCATCACTGACTCTCATATTGAGGGTTTTGGATGCTTTTATTTGGATTTGGAGGGTATCTGTGTGTAAATTAAGGGCTTTATTATCTGCCTACAATATCTCCATTCTTGATTTTTTTCTTTATTTTTAAACCCATCCTGAGACTTTTGAAGGTATTGCATTATATACTTTGAGCCTGTGATAAAGACAAAAGAACTACCTCAAGTTGAACTTGCTGCAGACAGCTTGGCTGTTCCAGCTCTACCCCAGTTTCAGGTGAACGTTTCCTCATCCTCTCAAAACAGTTACAAGTTGACCTAGTGTTCACCTTGCTGCATCATCCTTCCTTTTATTACAAAGATGATCTTTTCTAGTACATTTATTCAACCCTTCAGCTTTCCTGTTCCTTTAATGGGGATAAACTCCCTCCTGTAAGCCCTGGATTATTCCTGTCCACCTTACAAGTCTACTGCTTTCTATTTACATTAATATTACAATTTCTGACAACACATTGTCTTGTGGACTGAAATCTATCCTAAACTTAATGAATATCTCTGCGCTTTCAGGCTGATAGTCTGTCCATCTCCAGTGAAGCTGCTATTGCATGTGAGAGTTAAACTCTCTGAAAAAGGGATCTAATTACTCCCCTCTTCATCTGTCCTGCACTCACTCCACAGTGCTTCTCAGACTCCTGCCCAGCAGTGTAAATCATGATGTGTTCCTTCCACTATCTGTGAATCATGGTGTGTGTCACTCCGTGCTGTCCTCAACTGCCTCTTGTCTGTCAGTCTCATCTCTTGCAGGATGTACAGTTGTATCTGTTGTGTCAAAACATGGCCCACAAACTTTGCTTGGATGGAGTGACTTTTGTTGCTCAGCAAGTGCTGTTTATTTTGTCGAAGGTTAATTTTGTGTCTCTTCCCATTGACTCAGGTAGACTTTCCAAACTGCAGTGTTGTCTCCTTGGTCTGTGATCAGTCACGCCCTTCTCTATGATGTCGCTTTCTTTTTCTTCATTACAAAAAAAAAAAAATCTACCTTGTTAGGTTTTATTTCAGTGTAGGCTCACACACATCTGTATGAGCTCCTCCCTGCAATGGGCATGGCACAAGAATTTGGTCTTGGCTTGCATTATTTTAACTTCGTAACCCAGTTTGCTGCAGGGAACAATCCTGTCCTGGCGAGAAAACTGAGACGATAGTATCTCTCTCTCTCGTTACTATAAATCATTTAACAAAGGCAATATATTGGAATTGAGACACATTCCTCAGAAGAAGGCATGTTTCTCCTTAACCTTCAGTGAAGTTTTATTTGTTGCTCTACTTGACAGGACATA
Organism: Lepidothrix coronata; assembly: GCF_001604755.1. Taxonomy (NCBI): domain Eukaryota; kingdom Metazoa; phylum Chordata; class Aves; order Passeriformes; family Pipridae; genus Lepidothrix; species Lepidothrix coronata. The sequence continues at coordinate 6,528,706 of NW_016690188.1, forward strand.
GTCTGCTTTTGGTTCTGCTTGGCTCGGGCTCCCCAGAGGACTAAGTCACTCGCTTCTTCATTCAAAAGCTCACAGTGTGTGGGTAGAAGGTAGAGTTTGTGTAGTATGGTAAATACACTTTGCTGACGATGGGCAGAGGGTTACAAAATTGAATTTGTGCCTTTTTCTCACTTGTCTTTGTTCCTACTTGTGATTCGGTGCTTTCTTCCTGAGACTGTGGTACCTCAATTTTCCACTGGGCAGATTTCTTTCCCACCTTTCCCCGCTTCCCACACCGCCTCTCCACAGCAGTAGCTCTGCCTAATCTGGGCTCTCCCTCTAGTACCTGACTAGTTACCCTAGGGAGGAGTCCTGACCTCCCTGTCTGGGGCCCATGACAAAGGCTGACTGAAGCCAGGGGAAGCTGCAACACGTCCATGGGCTCTTTTGTACCCTGTCTCCGACGGGTCCCTCACTGACCTGTAGGTTTGCATGCCCTTTGGCAGCATGCTGCTGCCTGGAGCAGATCAACAGAAAAGGGTTTTGCTGGCATATCCACTTAAGTCAGAGGATAGTCTGAGGCTGCTTGTGCAAGTCTCACTTCACTGCACTGGTCCATTTCACGTGCTGAGGGAGAAGGTACCATGTTCAGAATGAGGTTGCCTGGAGAAGCAGCCACACAGGAACCAGTCTCCGGCAAATCAGCAATTTATAGTTCATCCCCTTCTCCCATTCCTGTGCATTCCTGCTGCAGAACCAGAGAGACAGGCAGTTTATGGGGCAAGGGGTAAATCAAGCTTCCACTGAATCCCATAAAGGCCATGAGATTCTATGGGATCATTTTTAACTCTCACTACTTCCCTGCCTCTGGCATCTCTGAGGCTGTAATAATATTGGTGATGCAAGACCGTGTGAGAAGACAGGTTTCTGCTCTAATGTCTTTCTGAGTATTTTCTGTTCTTATGGTGAAACGGATGTGGGAGAGACTTGCTGTAGGATCTGCCTTGAAAGTCTTACCTCTGAGATGTCAGGCCCTGCTCGGTGTAAAATGAAATTGTCTGCAGCTCATTAACATCAAAGTGTTTTCTTGGCTGGTCTGGGCGGCTCGGTGGTAACTAGCAGATGGACCAGAGAACAGCTATGCTCTCCACTAAGCTTTGCCTGCAAACAATTAACATCAAAGGGGAGCCACTGTGAAACAGGGAGACAGCAACACTGCCACTGCAGCAAGTCTCATGGCTCGTGGGGAAGGGGGGGAGCCAAAGCTAGAAGGTTTGTGCTGAGATGTTTGTGGGAGCGAGCAGAGAAATGGCTGCTGGGGCCTGCTGATGGTGCTGGCCAGGAAAATGGTGGATCCACTTTGGCTTGAACAAAACTGTCCGATGGTGTTGGTGGCAGCATGGTGCAAGCTCTGGTGTATCAGACCCAATCTAGCCTAACTCTGGGATCAAGTCAGACCTGCCCATAGCCTTGGTAGGTTTGTGATTGCTCACTCAGCTGTCACTCTTGATGTGTCTCCTGAGGCCAGTCCCACTGTTCATTATGCCCTTTTTCTCCACTCCTCTGAACACAAAAGTTTTAGCATGTGATTCCAGATGTTGCTGCCCTTTCATAAAGTGGACCCTGGCCCTCTATTTGCACCTCCCCACAGGAGGTTCACGGAATTAAAATTTCTGCTGCTTTATGTACTGGATCCTCTGGCTCATGCTTTCCTCATCTTCTTCCTCTCTGCTTTGGCAGTAGGTAAGAAGTCCAAATTGTTTGTATTTGTTGTGATTAGCCTGGAGGGGTGGGCAGCAGGGTTTGGAAAATGAATTAATTCTTATATGGGTCCCAGTCAGAAATTAGAAGCTTTTTGGTAGGTGCAGCACCAGCACAGGATAGAACCGTGGGGCTATCTCAAAGAGTTTGCTATGTAAATATAAATCTAGGAACAGAGGATTGCAAAAAAAGAGAAAAACAAAACTGGAACTCTCTATTAATTAGTGCTGGGGGTCAAGATTAGAGACAGTATAATCAGAGGGAGATGTGCCAGACAGCACGTGCTTCCTTCCTGCTGGCTCTGCGTGGGAGTGCCAGCTCCAGCCATAGGGCAGATGAGAGAGTGGCAGGGCACAACCAGAACAGTTAAAGTCACCAAGGCTCATGAATCAAAGCTGTAGGAGGTGACTTTCAGGCAAGGTTCTTTCTCCAGAGGGCAGGCATGCTTAGTGGAAAGGCACATGTAACGCTGTTCAGGCTTGCTCAGGAAAAGTATGTTCAGAACCGATCTGGTGTGCTGAAGGACAGCTGATACTGCCTGGGCAATAGCCAGACTGCCACAGAAGGACAAACTATGAAACTTGTCCAATCTAGAAAAAGGAGGGCCACGTGGAGGCTGTGCACAAAATTGTGTTAGGGGAAGGCTGAGGATTAAAGATGCTTAAAAGACCACTACAGCACTGCCTAGGTGTGAGTGCATTGAGGAGCACAGGCTGCTGGTATGTTAGGAGTGGGTCTGCAGCCAGTAGGGAAGGAAAATTTGGGAGAGGCCTCCAGAAAGTAGTTAACGGTAGCAAGAAACCAAACTTGCTCTGAAATGGAGATTGATAAATTCAAGATTGACATTATGTGACCCAATTGCCTGTCATAGCAGGGATGCAAACCAAGAGCAGAGGAAAGAAGGAGATAGTAACAGCCTGATGGCAAATAGCCCCGCTGCCAGCAAGCTCCCCATCCCCAAATTTATTTTGTGGGCATCAGAGCAAGAGAAGAATCTTGCAAAGGATAATTTGCAAGAAGGCTCTTGTGAAGATCACAGTGGGCATGCACTAGTCCTTGTGCATTTAGACTGATGAGATGCAAGGTCAGCACCCATGAGCCTCTCTAGCAGCATGTCCACTCATTGTTCTTGCTGCCATGCAGACTGCAGACAGAAGTTCTCTGTTGGAGTTTAAAGCATTCACACTGCCATCACTTTGTTTAGATTATTTAGCTCCCAGGAAAGAAGTACTGTGATTAGTACTGTTCCTAACAGACATGAATTCAGGTGCTAGCGAGAAACATGCCTGGACTTTGAACGGAAGGAAGATTCCCCGCTTCTGGATATCAAGACATATAGTCTCCAATGCCTTATCACACTGAAAAAGAGGTGGAACAAAGACCAGGACACTGCCAACAACTGGAATGAATTGCAGCTAGGGGATCATTCCTCAGCGGAGGTGCCCAAAGGGCTTTCCCACTCTTTGTGGCATAGAAATTCGCCATAGGTCATTCTTTCCTTCTTTCCATTGATAAGAGCTTGCAATTTAGGACCTGAATTCCCTAAACCTGTCTGCTCTGCTCATGAAAACAAGCTTCACATTGCCCTCTTCACATGGAAGCTTCATCTTGAAATGGGCTTTTGCCTCTTGCTACTCTGGTTGCTGTCTGCTCTGGGATGTTCCACCTCCTACAGTGAGAAACCATCCTCTGATTTCCTCCATAAGAGTATTAAGAGCCAATTAATAATCTGTCCCTATGCTACCATTGGGTTTCAGAAAGCTCTGTCCACCGTTTCCCTGCTGAAGCTTTCCTGATAGATTGGCAGAGCAATCACACCTCAGTTTTGCATTCCTTTTGCTGGACTAGCCAAACTGAGCTGTCCTGAGCTCATTTTGTAGGACAGGCTAATTGCTCTCCTACCTGCCTGCATCAAGTGGGTCTTGGAGTTTCCTTTGAATAGGACAGCTGGCTTACTGCAGCTGCAACTGCACCTGAACAGCAGCTCCACAGGAAATACCTTTTCTGGGACATCCTGCTACCGCACATGCATACAGCCAGCTTTGAGCTCTATGCCTTTCCAACTCCCTCATTCTGTGTGGCTGGGCAAGGTGAGGATAATGGCTCCAGTGGTTACAGTGGGGGAACAAAGGCCAAGACCCATGGGCTTCATCTCTGGCCTTACAGCAAGGTTAGGAGTAGGACATTTCACTTTCCAAGCCCATCCACTGAGCTTGCAAGAAGCTGGTGCTCATGTTCTCCTCCTGCCTTCCCTTCAGCCTTGTGCTGACCGCTTTCTGTCAGAACCTTACAACATCTGAGCTCACCAGGAGGGAGGGCTTTGTGCTTGTGATGCAAGGCTGAAGTACAGGAGGTGGCTGAGTCATGAAGCTGCCACTGTGGGACCTCCCGGCCACTGCAGACACGTGCCTTCCCTTTGCATCATGGCCACCAACAGACCTGGAGGGTGTACAACTATGCCGTGGAGCAGATGAGGAGATATCAGGTCTTCCTGATGGAAAACTATGTGGCCTTTTCAGGGCTGACCCCTCTGGGGTGCGACAGCCTCAAAGGCAGGGGGGATGGCTGTTCAGGCCATGGTGATGCCTCAGGGGTGGAATGTCCCATCAGGGGTGGGATGTCCCCTCAGGGGAGGGATGGCAGCTGAGGGCACAGTGACCACTCCGAAATAGGGTGTTCCTTCAGGGGTGGGATGTCCCCTCGGGGTTGGGGTGTCCCCCTGGGGACACGGTGCCCGCCCGGGGCGGGGCCGCCCCCGCTCCCTCACGACTGGCCGGGGGGGCCTGCAGCGCCCCCCAGCGGGCGGGCGCGGCGGCGCCGCACGTGCGGGCCGACGGAGGGGAAGAAGCGCATGCGCGGGGCGGGGCGGGCGCCGCGCGCGAGTGGGCGTGGCGCGGCGCGGCGCGCGCGGCCCTCCCTCCCTCGCTCCCTCCTCCCCCCGCCCCGCCGGCTGCCACCGCCCCCGCCCCGCCCCCGCCCAGAAGATGGCGAGCCCGTGCGGGCGGCAGCAGTGCTCCATCCAGAGACGCGGCGTCCGCCACCAGCTCGATTCGTGGCGACACAAGCTCATTCACTGTGTAGGTGAGGGACGGCGGCGCGGCGGGGAGGCCGGGCCGGGCCCCTCGGCGGCGGGAGGCTCCGCCGGAGCGGGGGCCGTGAGGCGAGCGGCGCCGCGGCCTGCGGGCCCGCCCCACTCCCCCTCCCCGCCGGCCGCCGTGAGGCGCCGCGCCGGGCCGGGCCCCGCCCTGCGCCGGGGGGGGAGCCGGGAGGGGGGTCCTACCCTGCCCTTTTGTGCGGCCCCTGTCAGCGCCGCGCCCGCTCCTCCCCGCCCGGCACGGCCCGGCCCGGCCGCGGCCCCTTCAAACTTGTTTACGGCGGGGCCGCGCCCGGCGGCGCGGAGCGGCCCCCGCCTGTCACTGCCCGGGGGCGAGCCCGGGCCGGCCCGCCTGCCACCGGCCTGGCCAGGCGGGAGGGAGCGGGGCCGCGGAGCCGGCGGGAGGAGCGGCGGGGGAAAGCGGAAAGTTGTGGATCGCGGTGCCGGATTGACGCCCTGAATCCGGAGCGGGGCCGCGAGGTTAAAAGGATGTGTGATTGCTTTTCTCGTTCCCCCCCCACCTCCTCCTCCTCCTCCTTCCCCCCCCACCGTGCGCGCTTCTTGTTGTGCAGGCTCCTTGCAGTCGAATATTTTGGGTTTTGAAAAAGAAGTCCCTTTCATCTCGAGTAACTTTTCCCATTCAAAATACAGATTTTGCCCTTTTCTCTTTCCCTAGCAAGAAATCGAGACCTTTTCTACGCATCCCAACATACACATAAATGCCAGCTCTAGGCCAGTAATTCTGTAGGTGTCTGCAAAGAAAATAGATTTGACAACAGTAGACTATGAACTTCCAGGATAATCTTAAAAATCCCTATCTAAAACATTGGTATGTCTCATTTTGTTCGGCCTTCTGTTTCTAATTGAGCACAAATCCTCATTTTATTTTTAAATATGCAAATATGGCCGTAATCTCCCAGTGACTGCTCAGCATAGGTAATCTGTGAAAACAGTCACAGATTCACTTTAGTTCCTTGTGTGCAGAGTTAAACCTCTTATTGTCAGTTAGCTCAGCATCCCAGTTCATTATCAGGGATTTAAAATACCATTTTTGGTTACACCAGGATGTTTAACTGCTGCTGTGTATATTTCTGGCTTCATCTAAATGTTTAAATTTCTGTAATGTGAAAGTGTGTGCTAGATGCTTGTTAACTTCAGACTAATTCAAGCAATTAACTTGTTTTATGCATAAAGTGATTGAAGAGTAATATGTTCCTGAGAAACTCACACTACACAAAAGTGCTGGGTTTTCTTTCCAATGGATTATTGATGTTTTTAGATCCAGTTTGTGGCGTTTTATTTTGATTCCATCTTTGCTACATTTTATTGGCTTCCACCTCTGCTTGAACCAGATTTATTTTACTCCTATCTCATTATCTCACCTCAGGCTGCTGGGGTTCACCTGTCCTAGTCCTTTCTAAACTCCCTACTTGCAGCATGTCATCTTGTCTTCCTCTCAGTCCCTGCTGCTCTGGTGTCAGGTCCCTGAATCCTCCAGTGGAGCTGTCCTGCTGCTCGGAGTTTAACCAGATAGCTGTGAGGAGCAAATTAGGAGCAGGGGGAAAAAAAAAAAAAAAGCAAACCCGAAAGGACAGTTTCAAAGCTGCTGTTGAAGATCTTATGTTAGGGTGAAATGCAAGAATTGTGTCCATTCATTAGGCTGCTCTTTGGGAAAATCCTGGGTAGTCAGAGAAGTTTGTGTCATCTACAGACTCAAGGAAAATGCTACGTTATTGAAGTTCTTAGCAACCCTAAGTGCTAAAACTTAAAACAAACACCACCACCCCCATTTATACACACCCTGTTCTGTTTCTCTAAAGCCATTTAAATTGCCAGCTCCTGGTGAAGTTGCTTTCTCCCTTTGTCCCTTCCATATCTCTTCCTCATACTTAAATTTGATACATGTTTTGTTCCTCTGAAAGATTTCCCTCTCTGAAAGTCCCTCTGTGTGTGTTTAACAAAAGATACTGTGAATGCTGTTAAGCACAGAGTTGACTGGGATTTTTTGGAGGTAAAGTACAAAACCATTTAAAAAAAAAAATAAAGTCCAAAGTGTAACAGTGCTCAGTGACTTTTATCTTGATAGTACTATGTCGTAAATAGTTTCAGCTTCAAATTGATCAGCTTTATGAGGTCTCGAGACCTGCCCTGCTCCTAGTATGAATCTTTTATAAATCGTTGGGTCATGTAAATGTGCAAATTGTTACATTTTTTTTGATTTTGATATTTTTTATAGAATTATAAAAGGTTTATTGCAGTAGCCCAGGATGTTCAGCTGAAATTATGTTGTGATCTTAACCCCTTGCCCAAAATACACCTCCGACATCTTAAGTGAATTTTGACAGTGTTCCCTGAGGTTTGGAAGTAGACTTGTTAAATGAGGTAACATTCTGTTTCGCCTTGGCTGTTTGTAGAAGTCTTAAATAATTTTTTCCTGTAATAAATACTCTGCTTCCCAATGTTTAAATATCAGTATGGGAAAATCCTTCTTGTTACTTCAGAAATACCCATTCACATTTCGTTCTGAAAGTAAATGAGGAGTGTGGGATTTTCTGTGTTAACATCATTCCCTGAAAAGCCATTCTAATACCACACAGTGTGGCATTCAGAAAAAATATACCCGTGGTTTGAACTAGTGCATTTGGCAATAAAAATTGCTTAAGTAATTCACTTTCACCTCTTGTTTCGTGCTTCTGTGATCGGCTTCTTCTTTGGACTGTGGGTTCATGACAGTTTGTCAAACTAAGCTCGTACTCTCAAGGGAGCAAAAACACAGGGGAGCTGAAGGACCACCTGTCCACAAGGAGCCAATTCAGGGTAGCTGTCCTAGCAGAAAACATCATCTTTTGGAGGGAGTGGAGTAATTTTCTGCTGGGATAGCTCCCTGAACTGGCTGGCTGTGGGGTCAAGCAAATACTAGCGCTAGTGCAAGGAAGAGGGTGAGAATGCATAGCTGGTGGAAAGGAAAAGAATGAGAATGGCAGCAGAGATACAGATCAGCTTGAACTGTCACAGAGTTGCTTTTCGGTTGTACCCCGGTGGCTTTCTGTGGGAGGTAGCTCAGGGAACTGATCTGGCTGAAACTTCCTTGTCATGTATTTTATCCCCTTTTTTTGTGGAGAGGGAGGTGTTGTGGCCGGCGGAGGACAGGTCTGTGAGCAGTTCTGTTGATCAGTGATGTAACTGAAGGAGCAGCATGCCATGGCCTGGAGGTGGAGGGAAGTGCGGAGAAGGGGGTGTTGAAGCTCTCTTTGCAGGGAGATGTACTGGGCTGTTGAACCACATGTAAGGGAGTAGTGAGTGGCACCCGGGATCTTGATGCCCTGGTAGGACTTGGATTGTAAGGACACAGCGTGCCAGGTGATAACTCTTTGATGCTGACATATTTGTTCTCTGTACCAGTCTTGAGTGTTAGCATCTTTTTGGGTGGCTAAAAGCAGATACCTTGAGACAAATCTATGTGATGATTTTAATTTTTATTTTTTTTCCCTCTCCCAGCCTCCAGTCACCTGCTGTTCAGATTCTTGCTAGATTTGAAATGGTTGGTGAGATTGGGTCAGGAAAGGAATGGGGAGTTTGAGGGAGGAAATAGCCCACAGATCCCTGAAACCCTCCTGACACCTTTTATATGGGCAGTAATAGCATTGCAATGCTATGTGGTCACTGGAGTGGTAGTTTGAGGTGGTTGCATGTATTTCTACTAGCTGGTGATGCTTGGCCCTCTGTTAAATATTAGCTGTACTCTTGGAAACTCCCTGACTAAATTATGGTCTGTGTTGGGGGTGTGGGGGCAGGGAGGGAATGGTTCAGTGCTCTTCAGCAGCGATCCTAGTTTTGGGCGCAAAATGATGACTTCAAAGCAAAACCTGTAACGTCAGAAGGTTTCCAGTCATCTTGGTCTCTGCCAGTGTTTCACTGAGGTGCTATTTGGCCGTTGATTTTACTCTTTTACTATCAAAATAAGTGAGGCAATTTCCTTTTTCTTTAAAATGACTGTTGCTGATGAAATACTGCAACCTAAGTACCCGATCTGTTTCTGTGTACTAATTTGTTGAATAGTCGTGGTCTTCTGTGCCCTTGGATACTTAAGATTAAAGTGTGGATTCTGTGAAAGAAATATGATACATCAGGAAGTGTTAGAAGCTAATATTAATCAAGAGAAGGTGTACAGTAGTTGAATAATTCTGAAATCTTTATTACTTATTTTGATTATTGCTCCTGTATAGCTCCAGCCTATCATAGATGTGATATGAATTAGCTGCTGCTTCCAAACAGTTAGCTGTGTTATCTTGTTTTGGAAGTAGGCTTGAGTCTCCAAGTGTTTAACGTAGTTCTGGTTCAAAGGTCAGATTGCATTTATTTGTTCCAAAATGAGAAAGCTTATTATAACCATGATGCTGATGAAAAATAATAATAAAAAGCAAGTTAAAGTTTAAATGTAGGGCTGTTTTATACTGATATCTGGTTTAGATATGTCCCTAGCCTTGTCCCCAGAAAATGTGCAAGTGGTACTATTTGCCTTATCTGAACCTGCATGTTTAAATACAGCTTGTGGCTTTTTTTTAAATTAATATAAATCCATTTATACAGCAATTTTACAGTATAGTAGCTGAAGGTTTGTTCAAGAAGATCTGGTCTATGCACAAACATTTCTGCCAGTTTGAGGAAGGGAGAATTACCCTTTTATGACAAAGTTATGCCAAGAAAAAAAATGAGGCAACTGTCATTTAAAATTAAAAATCTTTAGTTGTAAGCAATGAAATTTACAACTTGATATTTGGCTTTACTTTGAATGTGCGTGGAAGGATGGTGTGTGTCTGAAGAACAGTAGAAGTTGAACTGCGGGGGATAAGTCTAGATCTGTTCCAAATATCTCTTTGGATTCACTACAAATCACTTTGGATTTGCCCTTGTTTCCCTATTTACAAACGAAGAATAACTTCTGCCCTTTCAGGGACAATGTCAACCAAACAAAAGCATACTCAAAAAAATTCTTGATAATCACTTGGTATTATACTATCTTGAGCTCTTCTTCCAATGCCTGCGACATGAAATTTTGGACTAGGCTGCATAATTTGGTTTGTTTCACATTTCAGCAAAAATGTATTTTAATTTGTGTGAGGTAATAATGATCATTGCAAGGTGGGAGGCTTCCTTCTCAGGACATCTTTGTCCTGCAGGAAGTACAGAGTTTTTGGACTTAATTTTTAACTAAGGAATAATGACATTCATTCACTTTTAATAGAACTTCTCAAAATTAATTTCAGTAATCCATTCAATGCATGCAGGAAATAGTCAAAATCCATCTAGATAAAATCTTTGTAGTGTTTATGTTGGGATATATGTAGTAAAGATTTACAGCTTTGTGGTACAGCACCATTTTAAAAGAGCACCTGAAGGACTGTTCCCAGTTTTTAAGACATTTTTTGACAGTTTGTGCTGTATATTGATAATAATCCAAATACTGTTATACACAGAAATCCAATAACTGCACTTTAATTAAGAATGGATGATACAAAATCCCTGTTTTCGTGCTCAGTTGTCTAAATCCTTATTGCATGGTACTTACATGACTCAAGGCTCTGCCATCTTAGGCCATGGTACATCCAGGCAAATACTGTCATATGTTTTGATGTGGTTAGTAGTTTGTTTGTTTTATCTGGGAACTTGTGTTCTTTCATGACTATTGTAAAATCACAATGAAAGTACTTCCTAAAAGTTTAGGCAAGGTTTGAGGAAAAACAGGCATTTAACAGGGTTAAAGAAAATTAGCCCTGTCATACATGTTGGGGCAGAGAGAACACTGCTGCAGTAGGGGGGACTCTCCAGTGCTCTTCCTCAACCTTCTATGTATATTTATTTTCACTCTTAAGAGAATGAGGCTTTGGTTCTCAAAGGTTATTTGGATGGATATTTATAACTCTCTGAGAAATACAAAGCTTTTGGGATTTTCTGAGGGCAGGGTTTGATGGGATGGGCTGAGCCAATATAAGTTCTACCTCTGGTTAAGAGGGTTATTAGCGCTTGTTTTTACTAAACTGACAGAAGTCTGCAAAACTAGCTAATCTTCTGATGATGCTTAGTAACCTGAGTCATCCTAGCTAGGAATGGAGATGAGCAGGAGAGCTCATCTGAAACACTGGATGGGATCATGTCTGTGGGGGGAAGGGAAGGGGATAGAATAGCCTCTTCAAAAGGCAGGGAGTTTTCTATTTTGCATCTTGTTTCTTGTAACCATGCTACAGACTGTGGTTATGTTTGACAGTAGTGCTGTCTAAGCTGGCTTAAATGGTCCCCTCTGTGCTGGCACAACTATGTATGGCAGCTTAGTGAATCAGTTCCCTGACTAGACCTGACTGGAGAACAATTTTTTTTTTTTTTTTTTTTGCTACAACATCTGCAGAGGATGGAGAGACAGAAAATGAAGAGTTGAGGCTATTCAACTGGTATTGTCACATGCAAAAATCCAAGTTGTCTGTCGCTCAGTAAGTGCTTATTTCTATGTGCTTCATGTTCATTACAGTAGCAGGAAGATTGCTTCAGTCTCCCTCGTAGAGCTCTCTCCATGACAATGAACTGTGGGCTTTGCTTTCCAAGCTAGTTCCTCTATTACTAAGTTGCAGCTTTACAGCGCTTCTCCCCAGTACCTCTGCAGGCCTCTGGGATTTCTCAGTTCTCTCCCATAAATCCATGTGGCCTCAGATTCTTTTGGGAAATGACAGGTTCAGCTTATTTCTTTTTCTGTCAAAGAATACCTTACTGTTATTTCTGTGGACATCTTTAAGTCACTTACCTTTTACCCCAGATTTGGTTCACCTCGTATGTTGTGTGTAGTATCATGTGTTCTTTTATGGTGAGTTAACAAAAAAATTCAACTGTCAAAGCTGAGTAGGAGATTTGAGTTACACATGAATACTGCTGGCACATGAAAGATGAAGTGGAGGTTGTGGTTTTGCAACACTTCTGCAGGACACCACTTCCTTCATAGTAAAATTGCTATTAGATGATGTCTCCATCCGTTTTTTCCACTCTTCTTACAGAGGAAAGATGGTGTTCCTGTTGCATTTTCCAGAAGTGGTGGCAAAGTGGCTGCACAGGGAAGACTTGCAGAAAGACAAAGGATGTTCCTTATGCCCTGAGGACTGTGATATTTTATGGGAGGGAGAAGAGGGGGAGAAAAGAGGACTGGACAAGAGCTCAGTATTCATTAACAAAGGAAGCTTTCAGAAGCTGAATTCAGCAGTGTGGAAAGACATCAGAGGCCACCAGGCAATCTTAACTCTTGAGCTGAGTTTACTTGTGAGAACTTTCCTGGTTGTCTTTTAATGATTTTTGTGTATGCTTATAGTACAAATGTTTCAGTGTCTAACTGGAGAGAATTGCATAGGTGAGTGCTTGATGTGGTCCTTTGACCTCCCTGGTCGGGATGGTGGTCCTTTTAAAAATGGAGTAACTGCCTGAGTAGGAAGAGGAACAGGTAGTCAAGCGATAGAGTTCTTCATTTCTTCATTTCTTTTTTTGTTGGTTGTGCTAACAAAAGGATGTGAAAGCTTCAGCCCACAGCCTGCAATTCCCCACTCTAATACTTCCAGGGCAGTACATAGTGGTGATGCTCCTCACCTTGTGCTCCTTTGTACTTAGACTGTAGCAATGTGCTGTTTGGCTCCCTTTGCTACATGCATATGTAACAGGAGGCTGCTTGCTCTGTTACCTGTGTAAAAGACCTTTGAGCTCCGCCTCCAGCCTTGCAAAGTCTGCCTGTTAAACTCTCCACAGCACTTTGTATGCATAATGCTCTTAAGTGGTCTGCCTGCTCTTAATGTGCGGACAAACACGTGGACCAGTTTTGAAACTGCATCACAGATTAGTCAGAGTGGTGTGCTTGGGCACTTCAGCTGAGGAGTTGTGTGGCCAGAAGAGTTCTCTCAGCCTGTGCCTTGTGTCCTGCAGTCTTGGGCTTCTTAAGAAATATATTTATATATTGGAACGCACAAAATTTGGTTTAAATGCTCATAGCAACCCAGCTTTCTGCTTGGCTGTCGGCTTCTTTAGTGGTCATTTTGTCCTCATCATGAACAAGTTGAAGATAAGCTAGTGTTACAGCAGACCTTGTCTCAAGTTTGGTCATCTCCTGGCTTAATATTTGATGAGAGCTGCTTTCTAGGTGATGCTTTATCATGATCTTTAGATGCTTTTCCACAAACATGCTGTTCTATCCTTTGCATGAACAAAATGTTTGCAGAGGTGGATGCTTAACTTCCATTTCACTCTGCAAAAGCAAGAGAATAGTAAAGCGTGGAGATAGTTTCCCTTTCTGACCTAAAAAAACTTAAAAGCAATCTTTCTTTAGAAAAGGAGGAGCATTGTTACTTTATCCCTAACTTTCTCTCCTGCTTTGAAGTCGTTTGTGAAACTTAAGTTTATATGATACTAGAATCTCTCTTCTGGGATTTCTCTCAAGAGTCTTACTTTTATCTTATGGAAAAAACAGCCATCTGATAGTGTTCACTTCCAAAATGAGAACTTAGAAAAAACTTCTGTACTTTTGTTTCAGTGATTGTTTCTTGATTTAATTGTCCTCACTGCTAGGTAGGAGGAGTGTCCCTTGCTAGTTTGAAATGTCCTTTGGCAAAGTTCTGCTCCTATTCAACTAGAAGAAGAACGTTTCAGTAACTTTAGTGGTTATCCTTTATCTGCATACTGTAGCCTACTAGCTATCAAAATATTACAAGATTGAGTGAAGGATGGAGAAGTGTGAGGGGAAAACTAAGTGTGAAGTGTTAGTTATGTGTAGGTTTAGATGAGTATCCATACTTCAAAATGTGTTGTGTACCATGGCTTTGTAAAAATGAAGAGTCAAAGTCTCTTGGAGAGGGAAAAAGTAACTTTTCCCTCAAAATACTTCTCATGAATGTTTTCTTTATTCTAACTTGGTGGACAAAATTGTAGCAAGTCTAACACTAATTTTGGTGTTTCTGGTTAAATGCTTAATGACTGCTGGCACATTTCTCTTGGTTTTTATATGTTTTCTGTCTTCCTTGTCAATCCTGTGAATTCATATAAAATAAGAAAAATATAATCATCTGGAACTGTATGGTAAGATGCTATGAGAACCCAGTTCTTGTATCTTACAGGAGTATTTTTGTAGACTCTTCACAAAATCTAATCCCTTGGTCTTGCCTCTGCAGTTTTCCTCGAGTGATGTGCAGTGATTTGGGAATGAGCTTCAGTGCTTGGTTGAGACAGACCATCCAGAGGTCCATTTTGCATATGATCTTTTGAATTCAGCACGGATGCTGTACTTATCTCTTGAACAAGCCTGAACCATGGAGAGAAGAACTGTGTTTTGCCAGGGCTCTCTTAAATCAGTGTTTTTTCAACCTGGAGTTGGCGAGAAGCAACTGTGGAAAAACAAGGCTATTGCCAATAGTTTAAATTGTGTGGGGTCTTTTATGCTTTTCAGGAGCCCACAGTTTGAAAATTACTGCTCTAAATGGTTTGTAAACAGGGGCTGTTTTTCCTTTCCCAAGTGGCTGTAGGTGTTAAGGAGTATGAGCTGATATTTAGTCATCTATTAGATTAGGATTGATTTTTTTTTTCTTTCTTTCCTCTTCTCATACTTCGCGATTTAAAAGTATATTTTATCCAAAAATGGATATCATGGAGGATACTGAGCCTGGAAAACTTCAACTTGAAAGCTGACTTCTGGAAAAAGGTTAGAGTGGTGTTAAGTAGGTCTATTTAAAGTGCTGCACTCCCTATACTCAGAGCTTCTGTATTTTCCCTTCCAAGAACCTTGCTGTGAAGGCCAAACTCCTGCTAGTTTGTGTTAGATCTAAAGATTTCCCTGCATTCCTCCCTTACATGGTTGTGAAGGGAACTTTTAAGACACAGGCTTGAGTGTAAACTGATGTAGTCTCTGTGCAGTGCACTGGCAGATGCCCTGGAACAACAGGTAAAACGCCTTTCAGGTCTCAAGAGGACATGGATTTATTCATTTTAATGACTAGAAGGTATTTGAAGTATGAGATGGGCACCAAGCTGTTGGTAATCTCTGGATGCTGTTCTGGCTATCAAAGCCCAAATAGTCTCCATGCTGACCACTCTTCCAGCTCACTCTGTTTTGCTAGAACCATAGCTGAGGTCACAGGCTGAGCACACTAACAGTACAAAATTGAATGAGTTCAGAGGTTACTCTGCTCCACAAGTTACTCAGTTTCAAATTAGATTAAAATTTGACTTTTTAAGTTAAAGTTGTTGCAGAACTGTAGTCGACTTGGCCATGGAGGCTGCGCTCCTTGCTTATGACAGATTGGTTCTTGTTCCTAAATCATCTGTTTCCCTGTGACTAATCTTGAATTTGTATCTTCCTGCTGCTTGTACTTTGAACTGAATTCTGTGCTCCAAATAAGAAGAGCAGATAGGCCTTTAAATTTTCTCAACTCCTCGTAGCCCAAGGACTGCTCCTGGCCCTAGGATAGGAAATGCCTTACGCAGCTTGATATATATATAATGGGAGGTGGTTGAGAGGAAGGCATGTATCAAGAAGTCGATCACAGCTGCTTTGGTCTATACTTACTGGCATGGTGATGAACTTTAGCAGCTAAATGCGCTTGTGATGACACCTCACAAACTTCAGAAAGTAAGCAGTTATTTTTGGAAACTTTTTCCCCCTCAGGACTAAAACTACTAAACCTACTTAAAAAAAAAAGTCAATGCAAAAACACTTTTTCCCAGGGAACCAGCACCTTCTGCTTATCATGTCTGTGGGCATTTCAGCATCCCAACCCTATAACCTGCTTGATGTTCTTTCCTGTCTGTCTTTCTATTGTCTGAAAGTTGGAGGGTTTTCCATTGCTGTAAGGGAAGAAGAATAGTTCTTTCATATTCAGTTTGGGCAAAGAGATAAGCGATCCTCTGATCTCATTTTTAAGGCAGATGGATCTTTGCTCTCAGCATGCAATGGTGCTGCCTAGGAGGGCGTTCATGAATCTGCCTGTAAGCAGCAAACAGAGCTAGTTTCTGAGTTGATTTGTACTGGCAGACTTGAAGGGTTAAGAGTGCTGAATTTATTGAATAGTTTTGACATTCTGTTGGTGGTGGCAGAAATTTCTTTAATAAATAAATCATGCTCTGAACACTGGTTTGCTGCCCCATAGTTTTGCCAATGCAGCTATATTGGGGTCTGTTTGTAAGCGGGGTCCTGAAGGCAAGGTTTGATAAGCCTTGGCTTTACTGAGATGTCCAAGGTAGGTCTGAGCAGGGACTGTGGGCCAGAATGAGAGCCCTGGATGTGGGTATGTAGAGGAATCTCTGTAAGTGGTGTCCTGTGCCTCTGAGCTGCAACCCATCTGTTCCCAGTGACTGCGGAAGGACACCGATGCCTGCTGGAGCACCTTGTGGTTACGTGTGACAAGTGAGGCTCTCCTGAGGACATGTTTCTGCTTTCTGTCAGCATGGCAGCCAGCGTGCAATTGGGCTTTGGCTGTTAGTGCAGGAACTAACTCACTCTCTGCTGTCAGTCCACGCTCAGCACAGGGTTGGGGTCTGAAGCAGAACGAGTCAGATGGTCCTGGGAAATGGATCTCTCACTTCAGGTGACCTCACAGAAGGTCATAAGCTTACTCTCCTTTTCAAAATGACATGTAAAATACTTGTCTTCGGGCTTTCCATTTCCTTGGTAATGCATTCTTTAACTCAGGTGACTCCTCCCTCTTAGTTCAACCTGAGGGGAGGTAGGGAAGATGGAGACAAAAATGAGATAGCAGGACATCATAGCCTTGAAATATCCCAAGAGTTTTTCCTCTTGGAACCAGTGGATGAAAATGAATATCTCTCTAAAACTAGGTCTCTTTTGAAAATCCAGATTTAACGTGAATGGGGGTCAAACTTCACAAAGAGTGCTTTTGGAAAAGGAGATGATAAACTTCAATAACTGTATAATTACTTGCCATGTTTATATCCACTGAAGGAATGTAAAGGTGCATCTAAAACAAAGAACTATAAAGTTTTTGTTTTTCTGCTTCTAAATTGTTGGCTCTGAGTGCCATACTAAATGGCATAGACGGTTTAATTTAGAGATGTTTCTGTGAAATTCAGAGGCAAGAAAAATGGAAGGTCAACCAGAGAAATGAAATAACTTTTGCGTAAAAATAGTGCCTTAAATAGATGTTTCTAATGGTGTGGTGGTTGGGGCTTACTTTGGTTTGGGGTTTTTTTGGGGGTGCAGGTGGTTTTTGGCTTTTTTTTAATGTGAGGTAAGCATAACTAAGAGACTTGTGTGAAGGGAAGTCATGTCTATTTAATTTTAAGGTACTGAAACTACTGAAACTACTCTGATAATCTTCCAAATACATCTTAAAGCATTTTTGGGAAATGGACTAAAATATTTCCGTTTTTAGGGGAAAAACAGTTTCAGGGAAGTACCTGATCTTCCCATCAGATAGAAAGAACTATATAAAGTTCTGACGTGAAACTTAAGGGTTGGTGTTTGGGGTGGTGCTGGTGGGAGAAGGCAGGCAGGTTCTGTGATGGGTTTTGGGGGAGCATTTCTTTTTGTTGTTGTTTTGTTGTTGGTTTAAGCTTAAAAAATTAAATAGAATTCACCAGGAAAAAAGCTTATTGTTTTCAGTTAAAGAATTAAGGGTTAGGACAGCATAGAGATTTGCCTGGATGGGTCCTCTGAATCTTTCTTTTAAGGAAATCAACATTGGTCCAGGACCAATCAACATTGGTCAAGGACCATCAAAATGGTCCTCAAGAATATTCAATAAAACTACTGTTGGCTTTTGGGCCATGAGTTATTCTTTCTCCAGAATAAAGTTAAACATGATGCTATCTATTTTTTAACTGTATTATCACAGTAATGTAAGCAACTTGCTGTAATGTAATGTAAGAGGGTCAGATTTCTGGAAAGGCATGAAATTGTTCTCTGTGCAACATCACTATTTTGGTGAAAAATAATGAAATGTATTGATTAGAGTTTATATATGTCCTAAACGTGATGTTTAGCGTATGTAGAAGATCCTATGGGAAACATTCAGTAGATTTTTTCCATTTTAAAATAAAGAAGAGGTTATGCTAGAGCAACTGTATTAAAGCAGTTCACCCTGATATTGAAGAAACTGCAAGTCCACATTACAGACCTTGCTGAATTGTGCAAATTTGTGTTACGTTTATAGTAGGTGCAGGTTTGGGGAGTAACTCTTGTGGAAATTTCTGAGAAATCACAATTTTATACATAATTTAATTAAATGAGCAGTATGGGAGAATATAGTTGTTTAATGTTTAATATATAAGATTCTTTGAGAAAGATCTTGATTCCACCACAGGAAAATAGAATACATGTCCAAGTGGTGCATAGCAGTAGAAGTGAATTCTCTTGTGAAAACACAGTTCATGGTTACATGGCAGTTTTGAATCTAGTATAGATTTAAAATGCTGTAGAGAAGGGTGATCCTACCACCCCCTTTGTGACACTTCCCTCACTTCATGTAGATTCATGCTGGGTTGGATCAGGGAACTGATCCCTGAACCATCTTGTCGTGTTACTGTGCAAATGCAAGATGAGTGAGCCTCTGGGGGGGGTGGGGAGGATGAGTGGGATCAGCTCTTTCAGTGGAGAGGTGGATTTATCATGGATTAAAGTGCCAGGTGATCAGTAATCATAGCTTCAAAACATTGAAGACATGCTGCAAAATGAACTTCCCTGTCACACTAACCTTCAGTTTGCAGTAATCTGTCTTCTAGTGACTTGGGATAAGGGAATTGTGGCATTTTGAGTCTTCTGACTCCGCTTCTTGCCATTAACCATTTTTAAACAGTATATTTTGCAGTCATACATTTTACATGCACACGTGTTTTACTGCTGCTGAATTTTTTCCCCTCTAAAGCACTTGAGTCAGGCAAGCCTGGTTCTGCTCTTGATGCTGCCTTGCTAGTGCATGTGTCTCAAGTTGCAGTATGTCTCCAGTGAGTAGATAAGTATCCAACATGTTTGTTTTTCAGAAAATTAACAGAAAATTACAAAGAAACTGATGCTGTAATGGAGACATTAGGGTCATCACAAGTTACTGTCAGCAAAAAGTGATCAAAACAACTGAATCTATCTTTATATCCCCAAGTAGTAGTTCTCGTAGGTATTTCTTTGCCCTGGTTCCTTTGGCATAGTGGTGATCTAAATTCTTCTCCTTCTGAGTTAGTCAGCACACTTTGGAATGTTGGCCTAAAGGAAGGGATTCTGTTTACCTGTCTGGGTGATCTGCATATTTGGGCTTTAAGGAAACAACAGCAATCCCTGACAGTGTACCATGCACCTTAGGTTTATGATGCCAGTTGGAGAGATGGGCCAGTGCTGAAACAGCTTGTTTGAAGGCAGTGTTCTCCCAAATGGCAGGAACGGTCGGGTTTCTAGCCACGGGAGCCTCCTGAGGGTAGTCAGCCCCTAATTACACCAGACCTTGTGAAGCATTCTTGGTCTAGTTCAGTATCTTCCCTTTTCACCAAGAAACAATCTCTACCGCAGAGGATATGTAGGTTGATCACAAGATGTGTGAGTTGAGCAGGTTTGAGCTGGGCTTTCTAGGTGGTCAGGCAGTCACAATGCATATTCAGCATGACTGCTGGTTTAGGGCTTTTCTGTTAAGACAAGGTTAAAAGTTGTCATAGGGCTTGCTTCCAAACAGGAGTCACCAGGGGAAAAAAACAGGTAGAGCTGAGGGCAGTTCAGCACTTGTGCTGAGTTCATCTTCTGAGATTCCTCAGCCAGTAAATCTTAATGGTTGACCAAGGAGCAGAACAGGGATATCTGTGTCAGACCAGCTTTGCATTCAGGAGGCAATGCTGGAATAAGAACCACTCCCAGAAAATATCTGTCTGCTCATTCAGCAGTAGGTCCCATTGCCTTGCATTGGAGCTGCATGAAGTGTGTGGTGGTCTCTGCTGCAGAAGCAGGAGTCTGTCCTGCTCCTTCCTGTGTGTCTCATCTGTTCTCTGCAGCACACTGCCGAAACCTATGGAGCGCATGATATTGTTGACTCTGTCTCCTTTCTGTTCTAATGGGCCTTGAATCTCCAGCATCTTCGCTGTAACGTACATCTCCTGTGTTTTTCACTTATGAGGAGTCCAGGGCAGTTACACATCTAACAAATCAGAGCAGTTGCATGCTCCATTCTTGAACAGACTTATAAGCAGTAGCTATACATCTAGTTCCTGAGCAGATGTATTCTGGGATTTCCTGACCATGCTTTTCATGATGACATTGTTTAAGGCAACCCCTTGTGTGGCCACTTACACTTTTGGGATTCTGGGCTAGTTAAACCTTTGTCTTAACCCTGAACAGCCATTCTCATGCAAGGTGAACTTGTAGAAGTTACTGCTTTAAAAAAAAAAAACAAGTGAGATGTGTGTGTACAAAACACTTGTCCCTTATGCAGTCTCATGAACTTGTACAGTGTAACTGATGGAGTGTAGGGGTAGGAATGAGTGATGGAGCAGAGAAGGGAAGGGCTGCAAAACCTCCTGTTGCTACTGAAAGTTCTGCTCGGGAGGCTGTACTTTGAATCTGTAGGCTTGATTGGAGTTTGCCTCCATGAATTTTGGCTCATGCCAGCATTGATCCTTCAAAAGGGGCAAAGGATTACAGAGATACTTTGCCAGTGTCCCCTGATGCAAAAAGCAAAAACTAATTTTTGTTACATCCAAAGCCTTGCGTCTTCCTAAGATGCATTGAGTTCTTCAATGAGGTGATGTGGTTCTTGGTTCTGTACTGTCTTTATAGTCTGAACTACCTTAAAATGGTACTACAGTACCCTTTAAAGCTGTGTTCCGTGTGCCTTTGGCTTGAGGAATGCCTGGGAATCTCTTGTTTAAATCTCTGTTGAAATAAGCAGGGCTAACCAGTTACTGTGAAAGACGAGGCAAACTCGTAAGGGCTGTTTCATTTTTCTTGCCATCACACCACAAGCAGCAGCTGTAGACGCTCATAGGATGGTTAATTTCAGAAATCACATAGTTTAGCAGTTGTCAAGAGGAGGGAAAACCTTCAGCCTCCTGTTTACCTATGATGATGAGATGCATAAACTGGAGCATGAACCTCCGTGCTGGAACTTCTCCTAAGATTCAGCAACATGATAGGCAGAAATATGGCTTCTGTTAAAATGTTGGGGTTTTTTGTTCATTTGTGTGTTTTTTGTCTGTGGACCGCCATGAGTGTAAAGCATTTACATGGTTGCCTCGTGGAAGCCTTGTTACCGAGAGTAACAACAAATCCTGCAAAATTAGCCTATTTTGTTAATTTGGGAATGAAGCATGATAAATGGTTCTTAGTTTGCACCTAGAAATATTTCTGAAAAACAAAGGCTTGACAATCCTTGAAGATGAATGCTGGTTACTTAAACTTTTGCATTTATATTTGTGTCTGCTGTGGGTGGGGATCCTCTTGTAGCCTTTCTAAAGGTAGAGTCTGTTCTTTCCTCCTGTTTGCCATTAAAGCTGGATAGTGCAGGTTGATGGATGAGTGGATGTCATTCTTGGGAAAGTAAATTTAAGGCAAAAAAGTAAATGGGGAAGGAAGGATTTTTATTCCTGAACTAGCTGTTTCAGTTTCTTTTCTCAAGGACCGTAGGAATAAATCTGAACAATATGATGTTGAGTTGCACCTGTAAAAATGGATTCATTTTGTTAGCTTCCTCCTGTTCTGCACAAAGCCACGAGCAGCAGAAGTACTGGAAGAGCCTGCTGCGTAGGCTTATGCTAACCGTATGTTAACTTAGCTTAAAAAAAATTAAACCCTACCTCCTGCAGAACTTGATTTGCCATTGAGAGGAGCTTTCCACTTGCTGGGAGTGAAGGGGAATTTTTCAGTCCTTGGCAATTGTGCAAAGAGGTGGCTATTGTTATTGGCTCAAGGACTGTAGAAAGAACTTTAATTTCCCTGCTTTGTTTGATGCCTCTGCAACTCCAAACTGTCTTTCAATGCAAATATTTAGCTGACTTTCCACTGTTGCTGCTTCTAGGTTTCGTTCATTTTATATTTTCTTCCCCTATGCTTGTCATTCCTCTACATTGAGTGTTTGGAGTTATTTTTCATGAGACTTTTTTGTTTCCAAATGAATTTTATTTTCTCTCTAGGTCGTTTATGTATTTGTCTTCACTAATGTTTGCAACATCTCCGAACATAGTATCCTCTGTGAATTTAACTAACGTGCTGTTTACCCTTTCTTCCAGATCCAGTTTCTGATCCTACTTCCACATTTGGGAGTATGCAAGGGACAAACACATCTCTTTGCGTAGCTTGACTGGATATCCCAAGACTAGGATGTTAGTATATTTAAACATTTTCTTTTGCATTAAAATGTTGCCAGTATCTTAATTGCACATAGATTATTATTTTTTTTAAATGTAATTAGCTTTATTGGCATTATGCATATTCAGAAGCCTGCTGGTAGAAACAGTTTTTCTGCAGACTGACTAGTGCTTATTGACTTTAAAATGGGTGCAGGAGTAAAAAGAATTTCAGGGTTGCTTTTAAAATGAGCTTATTTGCTGTTACAGCTTTAACACTCATTCTTGAAAATGTTGGCTCTTTGTGTAATAAGATTAACTGTAGGTTAATCCACGAACATATAAAATCTTTAGACTGTGTTCAAGATATTTATGAAAGACCACTTCAGACTTCTGAATGCATGAAGAGAGATTTTTAAATACTTGAAATAGTCAAATACCTATAGAAATACTTGCATAAAAAAAGTATTAACAAAAAACAAAATTGCACACTGAAGTTTTTTTTTGATTCCCTGCATCACAGGTCATATTATTCTGGGACTTGTAAGGAGCCAGTTGTCAGGAAGAGTAAACCCTATGCTAAACTATTTTTGCAGATTTGATAATGCAGCTTCCTTAAAAATGTGTTTTGTGACTGTGTTGTAGGTATTGCAAAATGAAGTATTGCATGTTTTCTGTTATGTAAGTAATTGTATGGCAGTAATTAGCAGTTCAAAAATAAAGAAGTCAGCATTAAGCTAATACGCTATTTTAAAAAATGTTGGTTTTCCGACTCAGCCACCTCTTGGAGTGTATTCAACTACCACTATATTTAACTGAATTACTTATTGAACACTAGTATAAGCAAGTACTTAAAGTACTGAAGGAGCTAGGATGCTGAATGCAATGTTCCTTGTGTAGCTGTGGATTTTGCAGGTTCCTCTGCAGCCTTACTTTTCCAGTGTGTTCTCTCCCCCTTGTAAATGAAAGGAGCCTTCTCTTCATGTGGTTTGAATTTCTTTTGTTAAAACTGCTGCCTACCTTCGTGGCTAACATTTTAAGTAATTAGGTACAGTTTCTCTGCTTGGATTTTAATTCGTACTGTTCAGCTCTGTACATGGGCAATATATTTAGGTAAAATTGCAGTTCTTTAGCTTGGCTACTTTGACAAAAGAAGAACTAGTGCTAGGAAAGTGCAGTGTTTTGCGACACTTGTCCTAGTATCCTACTGCATTTTGTTTCAGTGGCTGATTTCCTTCACTCACCCCTTTGATATTATTCCTCTGGTTTGATAGAAAAATAAGTTTATTATGGTAGCTTACAAGCTTTTGCAGGGAATTTGAGACTCATTGAGTACTATTGTTTATCAAATCCACTGAAGCACAATATGTTCTAGAAGTCTAATATTCCTTGAACCTGGAAATATTTCTGGAGTGAAAAATAATTAAAAAAAAAATTTGGCTATATCTGAAATAACCTTCAGAGTATTTAAGGTCTAAAACTGACAGTGGTGGGGAACAAGGCACTTGTTTGAATGCTTTTTGCACGCATAGTCTTCAGCAAATTATTGTTCACTCTTTATGCCACACTTTGTTCCTTACATGTGCATGATGCTCTTTTTCTTTTAGAGAAACTTTCATATGAAAAGGTCATTTTTTCCCTACAGAATGTAGGGGAAGATATTTATGAAGTGTTGTAGACATCAACCTATTTTGTAACTTTTGAATATCTTTTAGTGCTTCTGTAGTCTTTTAATCCCATAGGATCAGATGATTAGGGTGTAGCCTGCAGAAGCACAGTTTGTATCAAATTCCTTCACTGTTAATATGGCTGCACTGCTGGCAGTTCCTAGCCATGGATTAGGAAATTAAGTTCTGAGATTTTGCTCTGAAAGAAGTATTCCAAAGTTACAAAAAGAGCTACTTTGGATAGAAGTGGACAGTGACCCTCATCTTAAAAGCTGAAGCTTCTAGCAAAGCAGCACTCAAAACTGTGAAGTGTTTCTGTTGTTTCTTCATATAGAGGTTGTTAGAGATATTTCAGTCTCCAATGAATTAAGCAATACAACGTAGTGTGGAATGTGCAAGGTTGAGAGGATTTGTGTGTAGGTTACCTGGAAAATATAACTGATTTGGAACACAGGATCTGTGATTGGCAGTTTCTTAGAAGGCCGAGTGTTCTGCCGATATTTCTTCACTCAGTACTAAAGAATTGGTTTTAGATCTGCTGATCTTCCTAGATAGGAACTTCATTCTTTGAACAAACCCAAGGTTTGTTCTTGTCTACTAAGACCTTTTTATTGAGATACCAGTTGTAAAATTAGACCAAGGCTGGCTGTTCTAGAAGTCTAACCTCTGGATGTTTTATCTTTGTAACAATTTGATGTTCTTGACTAGAAACCTGTAATTTGTTTAACTGTGAGCATGTCCTGAGATTCTGCTGTAACACAATGACATTGAGAACCTTAGTGTTCAGAAAGTGTAGGACTGCTGTCTTCTCTCAAGTTCAGATCACAAATGATGCTTTCAAGCAAAGAACTTCAAGTAGACTAAAAACGAAAGTAGTGGGGGAGTAGGGTGGCCTTAACCAAAGTACAGTGGATTAAACATTTGACTAAGGAAAGCCAATAATATGCTATGCTTCAGGAATTCTAGAAGGTCTGAAATAAATGAGATGGTGAAGGCTGGGGAGTGTCAAAAAGCTGCACAGAACTGCTTGACTTAAGGAAGACGTAAAGATGATGGTAGAAGCTGAAGTTACTGTGCATATAACTCAGTTAAGTGCAGTATAAGTTGTTGAATGTAACTGTAGGCACCAAATTCACTGTAGCTACCCAGGAAAGATACTTGGGCATAAGTTTGAAATCCCGAATGGTCATCATAAAATCTGTTTATCATGTTACTTTTGTGTCAACCAATCCCAAGGGATTTTTCCTGGCTATGGTCTTCAGTTCTGATGCAGTAATTACTTCAGGTGTCTGTCTCAAATCTGAATACAGGAAAGGCAATCTGAGTGAGCAAATGAAGAAGTCAGACAGGTCTTGATTTCCACAGTGTTGCTGTCTAAGCTGTCACTGGTCTTGCCACTTGTTCCTGCTGACATAACTGAACTAGGCCAGGAAGTAGTTCCAGTCTAGAAGTAAGGCAAGCAAAAATGATTATTTTTTTTCTTTGTCTTCTGTATGCTATTGTACAGTTGTTTATATTGCCAGTGACAAGTGTGAATAGAAATGCTGATGTTAAGCAGCCTTCCTCCTGTCCCATGTTGCTGTCAAGGAGGGGAAAGAAAAGCTCGGTGTAACACTGACTGTAGTTTAACACAAAATGCCTTAAAGAAACTGGAGTGCTTCTCCTGAGAAGCACACCTGCAGGCATAGCTTACAGAATTGGTGGTGTGTAGCTGAAGCTAACAGGTTAGTAAGATTCCAAGAGTTGCTTCATGAAACGATGGCAGACATTACGTACATATCAGAAGTGAGAGAGATTTATCAGTCTTTGGGAAAATTTCCACTAATCCCCAAAGGTGAGGCTTTCTTACAGCTGTTTGCTGCAAGCTTCTTGCTTCTGAGTGTGGCTTTTTTCTTCTTTAAAGAAGGTTCACTGCTCCTAGTCTACACTGAGTAATATTCTATCACATCTGGCAATTTCAGTTCCCATAGTTAATTTCAGCACCGAATTGTTTTGCTGCTGTAATATTTTGTTGCAGAGTTGTCAGCAGGTGTGCTTATGCTTTTCTGTTTCCAGAGGAATACCAGACCTTGCAGCTTCTTTAGTGCATAGGCATAACCCGAGGTGTGACTGAAGGTTAGGTAAGAATATTTCTGCTAGTATTTAGTTCTGTTGGCATAAGAGTAACAATAGTAACACAGTTTTATCTTCCCTATGTGCAAGAGTTGTCCTGCGCTTACTTTGTACCATTTTGTTCTGGATACTGTTGCTGTTCAAACCGCCATAAAGCTGGAGAGGGCTGTTAAGTTTAGCTCTGCTTCCTTTAGGTTTGCACCTTGTGTTGTAGACTCTTGGAATGCCTTGCTTGAGGTATACTTTTAAATGTGACTTCAGGGATCGCAATTAGTCACTCTAATATACACTGTAGCTAGTATGAATTCTGTGCTATGTGTTTTTCAGTGTTAAGATGCTCCTCTCTGTGTGCTGATTTGTTTTCAGGGTTTTTGTTTGAGGTGGATAACTTTTGGCCCCTGCTCTGCTTTCATTTACCCTTTAATTTTTGTGTAGCTGCCTGTATCACCCATTGTTTTCACCTAGACCATCCTTTCTTTTGAGGCAGAACTGACCTGTCCATCTGAAAACGCTAAAGATACTTTTCCAGAGTTTCTGGGAAGCCCTCTCAAAACATCAGGAGGTGTGCTTCACAGTCACTGTAATCATGATTCAGCTTTCTTTCCACGATCCTTCTTTGCTTCTGTTAGCTTCGTAATCAGAATTTAGGTAAACTCACCAGTGGTGTAGTGAAATAATCACTTGACTTAAAGTGGTGTATCTTTGCATATCATAAGATTTTTCAGGATGCTGTGAGCTAGCTGGAGTCAAGGTGCCCCCCTTCATGGGGGCAGTTGTGTCATGGCTTGTGATGGAGGTTTATTTTACACCAGGCAGACTTGCAATCACAAATACCAGAGTAAAAGTGCTTGTGGCAGTTTTTATCTTACAGGTAAGCTCAGTATATTCACTTCTCAACTAAGAAATGTTCAATTATTTTAACGGGTCTATTAGTTGAAGATCATCAGATTTTCAATGATGGGTGATATAACTAGTTTCCTAAGTAGAATCACATTTTCATTCCCATTTGCAGACTGCTGCATAGATCTGAAAATCTCTGTAGAGATGGTGAAAGGGGTATCTAGAACTTGAGAGCCAAAAAGAAAAGAATAATGTATTGAGTTCAGTAATGAATCATGATATATGTGACCTCCTGTGATAAAGAAGGTGAAACTGAGTCACACTCCAAGAGTTTTCTAGATTACACTGTGGTTTGGTAGATGCTTTTTCTGATAGTAGTCCTTGTTTAAGTGGATTTGGCAGCTCGTACCTACCCTTTCTGGGCTGATTTTTATTTGCAAATTGTTTCAGCTATTCTGTTTTCATTAGGTGATTGTGTTGCAGACAGGGAATAATGTAGGGCAAGACTCAGCTGCTGGGGTAAGGCAACCCTCTTCCAATAGGACAGCTGTGGAGTATGAACTATAGCTCGTACCTCAGCCAGTTTAACTCACACCTCTAACACTTTTGCCCCGTGCCAATGCATATCTCTTGAGGCTGGGGTGGAAGATACTGGTGTCCTGTGCTTCCACATATACAACTTCCGTGGGAAAGGGAAGGTTCCTCCATGGTTTAAACTGGCTTGGGCCTCTGCTATATCTGCTTGTAGCAAATTGTTCCTGACAGCACACCTGACTCAGGCTGATATAAGCATTACTGTGGCCATGAAATAAAGTGCAGCAGTGAATTGATGCTGCTGGACATCCTATCTCTTTGGTGGGAGGCATTTTCCACGCAGGTCAATGCCATCTACTGCAAGGCTGTTCTTAAGCTTGTGTCTCAGGAGTGTGGGGTAACCAGCAGCTGATGAATGTCATCTCACCTTTGCTTGGGAGTGAAGCATTAACAGATTGTCTCTAATGGGAAAAAAGTTTCAGGATTTTTATTTTGATGCAATAAGCAATGCAACACTGTTGGAGCTAGAAAAAATTGCCTCAAGTGTGAGAAACATTTGGGTCTCTGTGTAAAACTTCTGGTCCATGCTGTTTTGTACTATTGTGCACTCCCATTCTTGAGCTATTTGACTCTTAATCTGTTTGTAAATTTTCTAGCTAGTTGTTACAATTGCTTCTCAGTGAAAGTTGTACCTGGTTGCCTGCTGGAACTCCATACCTGGAAGTTGAACAAATAAGAGCACCATCTTTGAATTGAAATACTGAAAAGCAACTCCTTTTTCAATTTTTAGTGTTAAAATTTGTTTGTTTGGATTTTAGTTTAGTTGATTTTGTTTTTTTTTTTTTAATTTAGATCTTATTCTACCCTTAAACTATCTTTTTAAGGATGCATGCAAAGTTGGTAGTTAATCAAGCTCTTCTGTTGTCATTCTTTGCCATTTTATGATGTCTGTGTTTTCTGGTTTATTTTCTAAAGTAATAAAATGCAAGTATTTACATGAGAAGATTCCAGTCAAGTCCTGCATTGATGGTGACTGGCTGTGAAGAGAAGGAGGCAGTCATACAATAAACCTCCCAATCTTGAGATAAAATGTAAAACAGAAGCCCACAACCCCTGACTTGAACAACTAGCCAGATCAGTGATGCAGTATCTGCAAATTGGAGGATCTTTCCACCCCTGCAAATCCACATGAATACAGCTTAGCCTGCCAGAGCAATTGCTGTATCTTGAGGTGATGTTGACAGCCATTACAGGGTCCTTGGCTTTTCTTGAGTTCTGCTTCCAAGACTTTTGATTCGAGATAAGAAGGTTGCATGCCTTCATGTTATTCTCTTCTTGGTATCGGATCATACACACAAAAATATTCCTCGTGGGAGGGAAGCAGGAGAAGATCTGTATTTTGCCTTTTGCCTTGCTATACTCTGCACTCTGGCAACAAGCTTTATAGCTTGTCACTTCTGGTTTTTTGGGGTTGAATTTTCAGTTGTAATCAGTGAGATAATCTGCCGGTTAGAGTGCTAACATTGGATGGGGAGGCCTGTTTCCATTTCTTGCACTGTGACACAGCCTGGTAACTTTATTGCTTTGCCTCTCTGTTCTTCCTTGTAGAGGGGAGAGATCTACCCTCTTTTAGGGTATTTGGCAGAGCACTTTTCTGCTGTGAAGGCAAGTTCATTGCAGTGCTGTAATTCAGATGTGTAGCTGTTTTTCTGTCATGCTTAGCTCATTAAATTTTAAATGTATTGCTGTGAGTTTGGGATTGCATCAGAGAAAATGTTCTTAGACTTGGTTCTCAGAGGAAAAGGAATAGCTTGGTTAAGAGGGATGCTTGGAGAGGAGTAAGGATGATCTGCTGCGGCTTTTTTTTTAAATTACAGACTAGTAGTGGAATTTTAATGAAGTC
The DNA here is from genome assembly GCF_001604755.1 of Lepidothrix coronata. Classification (NCBI taxonomy): domain Eukaryota; kingdom Metazoa; phylum Chordata; class Aves; order Passeriformes; family Pipridae; genus Lepidothrix; species Lepidothrix coronata. Next base: position 6,557,879 of record NW_016690188.1, read on the forward strand.
CTGCAGAATGGATAGTCAGACAGAAGCACTTATATCAACAGTACTTGTAGTTTTTTGCTGCTTTTTTGATTTCTGAGCTTACTGCTGTGGTAAGTTACTGTAACAGTGAAATGGCTGTTTGACACAACATGTACCTTGTTGGCTTCTGGATTGGTTCAAATGAAACTTCTCTACTGGAGATGCTGTTCTACAGTGAATGAAGCACTACTCTAAGGCCAAAGAATTCTTTTTCTCTTGAGCTCCAAGGGCCTGTTTAGGGACCCCAGCAGGCAATGCTCTGTGTTTTGTCTTTGGAAGAGAAGGTGTTTTGGTGCAAAAAGGTACAGAAGAGCTGTGTGTTGCTATACAGAACTTGGATATAGTGTTCTTCTAAACAGTACCTGTCTTAACATCCATAGTTCTTTTCTTCTGTATGCATGTTTCTTTATTGCTGCTACAGAGTCAGGTTACTGATATTTAAGGTCCCTAGAATCCTCTGGAGCAGGGATGTCTGCATTAGATCCCTGAACAGTGCAGTTTCAGTAACAAGAATGGGGAAGTGTGAAATTTGAAAAATTGCTTGAGATGCACAGCTTTTTCTTAGTTCCCCCAGAAGCTAAAGCAAAGTTGGTTTAACTTGTAGTTGGAGTACTTAACTGGACATCATTCAGATAACGAGATCTCTCATCATAGGTGGATGGGAGTATCTTCTATTTTGTTGCATGAATAAAAGAATGTTCACAACTTATAATTATATGCATGTCCTGAGATTTAGTGTATATTAATAACCGTCCTGTGACTTTTTTTCCCCTCCCTTGTTGCTTGGTCTTGCTTTTCTATTAAGATGCCTGTGACTGAAACATTCAAGTTTAATAGATTTTTGTCCTGAAAGGGACAGAATTCCCATGTTACATATAGACTGTAGGATTTTTCTGAATTAATTCCTGCTTCAAATCCCATAGCTGTGGATAAATATAACCAATCTTGACCAGAAAATCTAGGCATGAGAAATCCAATAAAAACCTGATGTGATGATGGTGGCTCTTGCTTCATACTAGTTAATGAGGCTCCTAACATGATGAATCTAAGTGCTGGGGGAGAGGGAAGGGGGAATAGATCTTAGCAGCCAGCCTGTGCTTCCCTAAATAACACCTTCGGAATCCTAGGATAGGGAGAGCATCGATCTGGTCCTGGAGTGCATGCCTTATGTCTTTAGTTGGACCCTTGTAAAATTAAAGAGTGTCTTATGTCTGGCTGAATTTGATCAGCTTCCAATTTCAGCTGCTGGATCTGGCCATGTCTTTGAGAAGCTGTTTTTCCTGTTCCTGGATGTGTGATTTGTGGCTTTCTCCATTCCCCCCCCCGCCCCCCTTTCGAAGTAGTGTTTAATTGCATTTGCTTTGGTAAGCAGCCTCTGTGACCTGGGCCTTTTGTTACTTACTGCTCTTCCTGTCTTTGTAGCTCCTGCAAATTTAGTGACTGCTTTCTTCCAAGTCACCAGCTAGGACTAAAATGGTAAATGGCACAGGGCCAAGAGCCAGTACCTGATGGACCTCGCTAGCAGTAGTTTCCCATTGACACAAACATTTCAAGAGCTGTCACTTAATTGATTTTGAATCTGTTTTATATTTATTTGACTGAGGTTTGTTTTGGAGGTTTTTTGGTTTTGTTTGTTTTAATTTTTTGGGGTGTGTTTTTCTGTCTGGTTTTAGTCAAAATATGTTGTGCCAGCCAAAAAATGTAAAATATTATATGATACTTATTGTTAATAAAAATTTTAGTTTCCTGCACATCTAATAGGAATTTTTGTAAGCCCATGTTGATCAAAACCATTTTTTCTGTTAGTTCCTGAGTAGTCCTCTGAACCATTCTTGGTTTTGAAAACCTTTACCGAGTTGAGATTCCGGTACTTATTTGTTTAACGTTTTGACATTTCAAACGGATGATTTTTTTCTTTTTCAAGCCCATTGGGACTTTCTCAATATTTCAGGACTTTCTGGAATTAAACACTGCTGAAATTACTCTTTGAGTAAGTCCCAGAAAAAAACCCAACACACCTCCATAGAATATTAAGAAGTTAATGTTACTAACACTACTTTGATAAATTTTGTTGAATGATTGTATGCCACTCTGTTGAATGTTTCTTAATATACTACCATATTCTTATTTGTATTACCTAAAAACCCCAATCTACATGTGTCTTGTTTTTGATCTTATCTTTGCTTACTTTAAAGCTGTGTGCATCTCTTCTCTGACCTTTGTAACATTTCTGAAATTTGGTTTATCTCCTCTGCTCTGAATCTTCCTGTGCATCTTCCAACCTCTTGTCTCCTCTTTGTGCTTTTACCCTTAGTCACATTGCAGGTTTGGGTTTTGCTTTTTTGGTGGTTTGTTTTTGGTTTTGTTTTTTAATTTTTTTCCATTCAATAGGTCAGATTTTTTTCCCCGTGGTTTTGATGGTTCCTAATAAGTTCTTAAATAGTTAAGAAATTTAAACAAAATATTTGGACAACTAATGCCTTAAGTTACTTGACTCAATTTCCAACTTTTTGAAGTTGTCCTTTTAATGTGCAAATCACAATGTATTAAGGTGACTATTTATTATAAATAAATGCTGGTGAATCACTTGTCTTATTTTCTGTTGCAATTGGTCCAATGCAGTTGGACTTGATGGTCCATGTGGGTCCCTTTCAACTCAGGATATTCTGATTTTCTGACCTACTTCACTTAACTGCTGCCCTGGCTGATACTGATGTGGTCAACTGAGGTTTAGTTTACAAATTGATATTCACAGATTAAATTAATATGCACAGAAAAGGGGTGAGGAGTTGAAAAATCATTATGTTGGTTTTTATTTTCTCCCTTCAGCATCCTTGATATGTTGATTTTTTTTTTATTTATTAACAATTTCTGTAATAATATATTCAGACCAATTGTTGCCTGTCTCTTTTTACTACCCTCAAAATTATTTGTGCCACAAACTTAAAGGCAAGCTTTACTGCTTTGACCAGGTACATATGTAGGACCGAATTGTGCAGTGATTATTCAAAGATATGTTTGAACTGTGCTGTCTTGAGGTGAAAAAAAGCAGCGTTTGACATGCTGGGCTCTGTGTCAATGGCACTCCAGAAATGCATCCCTGTCTTCTTCTGAAGATCTCGCATTCTTGTTTTTTATAGTGGAGAATGTGTCTTTGGCTAATCCACATTGCGAGAGATCAGCCAGGAAAGTCCTCTCCTGGACTATTGACTTCTCTAATACTGTTATCTCAAGGAGCCTGGTAGCTACTTAATCATTACAAGTGCTCTCAGTTTTAAGGGAAAAGATGACTTCAGGATCTAACTGGATTTTTTTTTTTTTTTGCAAAGCTTAAGTTAAACTGTTGTGTTAAATTGTTGTCTTAAACTGTTGTGTGTTAAATTCTTATCTTAAACCATTAGCCATCAAACTACCAGTACAGTTTAAATTTAGGACAAAATATTTGATTACAGATGGGTAAAAATGAAAATAAAACTGCTTAGATGCAGAGACAAAAGTAGTGAAATTTGACCATGCTGAAAACTGCATAGTCAACTCTTTTCTTCTCTTTAGTCTTGATTTCTTTGCTTGCTGCTCTTAGCATAAAAATGGTACATACATATTCTGATTTTTGTCACAGGTTGGTTTAGGAAATGCTTTACTTGCAGAGCTAACAATTGTGAAATACGAGTAAGTGTGTAACAACCTCTGCATTTAAAAAGTTATTCCACCCTTGCTTCAGTACTAAGGGTTTTCTTTGTTTGTTCTGGGATTTATTTTTTTTTTCTAATTCTTCACTTCCTAGAGAGTCTTCTGGGACATAGAGTTGTTTTACACTTCATAAATGTTTTATGTTTTAAAACATTAAACTTTTTTTTTTCTAAATTCTTACACTAACATCCAAAAGATGTTTTTCATTGTGAAGATCAGTAGTATTTGTAAGACTTAAATTTGTGGCTGCTTTAACTGTGAAGAACATATCTGAGAAATCTAAATACTACCAATATTGAAAATCTAATCTGACATATAAATAATACTGATTTCTAAAATACTGGGATCTTCATTCTTTTTCTCTCTTCTGTTATTCCTGCAACTTTTCCACTGGCCCTGCTGTTCAGCTGCTGTGAACTCTCAGACACTGAAATACAGATGATGAAAATATAGAAACTGGAATTTAGCAGAGGCAGCCATGTTAATTTCTGTTCCATTTGAAATGCAGGAAAATATCATCTGCCAAATGGAAAAGGACAATCGGTGGGAAAAGAAATGTTCTTTTCAAGCTTCTAAGAGCAGTGACAATGGAGAGAAAAAATACTATAAAAAGTAGGCAGCTCCTTTTTCAAGATTTTGTTTTCAATGTATTCTGCATGATTAACTGTACACAGTTGCTCTTTTGGAGCCCTGAATGACTGAACACGACATCACAGGGCTTATACTGCCTTTGCTGCATTTCTCTTTGCATTTGGGGGGAATAGGGCTCAGCTTCATGGCAGTTTTACCAGTCTTTAGTATAATTTTTGAATACATTCATACATCCCTTATTTGCCTTTTTTAATGTCAAACATTGCACATAAGATGTTCTGCTGTTGCTATGCAACTGCTAAATCCAATATTTAATATTAATAAAACCCGAGTGGCATTAGCATCACTCAGAACAGTGGGCTAGCAAACTACGATCGTACAATATCCAGGCTGTAAAACTTGGCAGGGACTTCAGTGTGCAATTGCATGCATGGCAAACTGTGGGGCAATGAGTCACTGGCAGTTACTATTTTAAGATTGATGAGTTTGGGTAAATTTCTGAGATCTTTTGATTTATTTATACATATATATATATATATAAATGTAAGTTTTTAAACAAAAAGATTAAGAATGAGGTTGATTAGCTGTTTTCCTTAAGGTTTCATTTCAGAGTCAAATTCTGAGGGGTCACTACCCATAAAAGAGTCAGCGTTATAAACCTATGGGTCAATACCCTGATTCTCCTATTTTTCTTCTAGGTCAGGTTGGTCGGCCCTTTCCCACTGTTCCTGCCACTTCCTGAAGCCTGAATTGGCTTTTTTTGGAGGCAGTGCTACTTCTCTGCCTGACAAGGTGCTGTTGGATGGGATGTTTTTCCAGTTTTTCTTCTTCCACCTTGTTTTCTGATCTCTCCCTATTTCTCTTTACTCTTAAATGCTATTTCACTGTCACTCTTTTTTTTCTTTTTTTTTTAATCCATTTCTTTTTTTTTCCCCCTTTCTTTTTTTTTTTTTTTTTTTTTTGTTGTTCTCCACTCGGTCCTCTCTGAGATTAGATTTTTAGTGTCAGGCTCTGACAGCTGTTAGATCGTGGATGGTCTTGTACCCCAGCAATGCTTTGGCCATCTAAGTCATGTTGCAGACTGCAGATTCTGTAGGATCCTGCATCTGACAGCTGGTGGTGTTGGTGCACTGACACTCGCTGACACCCAGAGGGGTGCAACGCTATTTGTCCTTTATTTTTCAAGACTGCTGTGCAAAACATAACTTTGATATTAGATCTGGATGAAGTCAGAATTATTTTAGAATTACTGCTCTTCTACAATGTAATAACTGATTCCCTTCATAGTATGTGATCGTCTAGATTTTGACTGATTTCTTAAAAATAGCTATTTCAGATAGTTTGTCCCCAATTCACCCATGCAAATTTCTTTAAATTTAAAATCATGTTTTTGTTTCTTAGGTTTTTTTTCCTGCTGCTTCTTCTGCCCCTCAAAGACCCAGACAAGTAGGAGAAGCTAGGAGCCCCCAAACCTCTATTAAACCTACAAAGCAAAATTATTAAGGGGGGGAATATAGTAAGTTGTACTGGTCATATTGTGAATACATTTTTATAAGCAGGTGAAATTTGTCTGTCCCCCTTGAAGTAGTCTTTGTACTTTTCATATTCACTCTGCTAACCTCTGTTCTCACAGCATTGGGTAGTTAATAGCTCTGTAGCTTTTTTTACTGCCAGCAGGGGTTTAGTGTAATATTGATTTAACATTTCCCAATAATGGCAGTAATTTTGGTGAAGGTTTCCTCTTTTGGAATAAACTCGAATTGGTTACTTGTATTTTATGTGAGGCATAAATCTTGGCATTGAAGTAAATTGGACTGTGCGTGTCTTAGATGCAGATCTGCGATTGGAATTTCGTTCCTTAGTGACATGGCAATGCTGAATCCCTTTCCTTTTAATTTTCTCTCCTCAAACTTGTGACTCCTCAGGAAACACTGATTTTAATGTTTGCTGAAATTCAGAAAAGTAACTGAATACCACTGAGATGGAAGAATGTATTTTTTTTAACTGGTAAAACATACCTTATTTCAGTTTGGAGACTTAAAAAATGAGAGTATTTTTGTGTGGAAATTAACTGGTCATGTTGTAGAACATATAGTTTTTTGTGTTCTTTTCAAAATGGTTTATTTCAATGTCATAATGTTCTTCGTTTTTAACCTAGCTATTTACAGAAGTACAGGAGTCGGTGGACACTGTGCTATGGTTTGTCAGTAGTTCAGTCATCACAATTGACCCATGTATCTTGTAATACTTAGAGAAAGCACGTTGAGCTCTGTTCTTGGAACAGATAAATATAGAACTGCTATTGTGAATATTGTAGTGACGTACTTAATCTAGAAAGCTAACAATTCTTTTATTTGCTTTTAGGGTTTGAAAGTATTCTAGAAGGCCTGTTTGGACCTGGATTATTAAAAGATCTCAGTTTGTTTAAAGGTATTCAATCTCTATGTTTGTATCTTGTTCTGCATTTCTAATGACAGAAGCAGCCCCAGCTCTGCCTCTAGAAAATGTGTGTTACCGTGGTGATTTGTGCTTTTTTTCCCCCTCCCCCAGGCAGTGCTCACAGTTAGTTTCATATTGGCTAAAATTACTAATGAGTGTGCGTTCATCTTTATGTAGCTGGGAGTGTATTTGGCAGTGCTGGGAAAAACAGATTTGTTGTGCAATGATAAAATGTATACAGTTTGGTAATCTGGGGACTTAGAAAAATGGCCGATATGAAGCCTGCATCCTCAGAATGCAGGCAAGAATGTTGTGAAACAGGTATTTAATTCAGCATTTCTCTTTTGGCTCCAGTTGTGTCGTGGTTTATGAATATGAAGTAATTTGCTATTCTTCTGATTTACAGACTGTGAGCCTGAAGGTGTTTCTGATTGGTCTTTTGATGAAAATTGTCTTTTCTGCTGCCTGAGAAGAGAAAAAGTGAAGGTAACAATGCAGATGTGTGAAGCTAGTAGTTGTAGGGGAGGGACAAAGGGAGGGAGTTTGCTGCTCTGTTAACTGAATATGGAAAATCTGCAACCTCCTGCCCCTTTCCCCTCCTTTGGAAGAAGGTTTTCTGAATTAAAATACGCAAGTTAATGAACAGACCTGCCTCTTTTGTGCAACTTTTTCTTTGTAGTATGTGATGCAGGTGGTATGTTTTTTCCCCCCTATGTATTGGCCCTTTCTGTTCAGTGTTTTTTATTTGTTGGGGAGGGGGGTTGAGTTCTTTGTCAGAGATCTTGTTGGGAATCATGAAACCCTTCCTCGGGGAGCCAAACTGTGGCTTGTGCATGTTTACTACAGTCAGGCATGGGCTTATCTTCAATATGGAAATGTGGTTCATTTTAACAACCTAGAGTCTTGTTCTGTGTCTGGGAATCCCCTTCCCTGTGGGCCATATCCTTTTATTAAAGGGCTCTCATGTATGGTAGATTCTGTACTGTGCTTGTTCATAACCAAGTCAGAGCCTAAACATGGACAAGTCAGCTTTGCCAACTTAATAAACTTGCAGTTTGTTTTATTAANGAAACAAAAGCTATCATGCTATACGTGGTCATTGCTCAGCCCATGTGTTGAAATAATGATTGTTCCATAGCATAGGAAGGAAGGATCATCTGCCTTGGCAAAACTTAATTTACTGGAACTCGTAACTATTACTTTTTCCTGCACAATGTTAAACAACACCAGAGTGGATCTCTGTCAACTTAGGAACGAAACAAAAGCACTCTTTCCTCTAATATGTGTAGCTGCATGGCTTGTCCATAAAGGAAGTACCTTGTTGACAGTGATACTTGCCATATTGCCAGTTTATTCCTGTTTCCGTATTACAGTTTCTGTTAAGGCATGGGAGGAGGTTTAGGAATGCTTGCATTTAGAATAGATACAAAGCATAATTCCTTCATTGAGGCTGACAGCAGGTAAGATGTGTGTATGCTTGTGGTGTAAGGAGTTCTGTCTTTTGTCTTACCTCATCTCATAAAAGGACAAAATTCAGTGTTTAGCACAGTTCTTGTTAAGCCATTGCATTAACGCAGAAGATAATTTTGTGGCACAGTCAGAGACTGATCATAGTCTGGGAGAATCTGACAGTGTATGGGTAGATCTTCAAAAAGATGGTTTATATCTCAGTCATCCTCATAAGTCCACAATAACTAAAATAAAGCTTTTGAAAATCAGTGATTGTTAGGTGAAGACAAAAATGAAGAGCATGAATGTCTACTGTATAGTGTGCTGATCAGGTACAGTGCCTTGTCCTTTTCAAGCTTCTATGCAACCTTTAGTCAGAAGCTGAGATACCACTATTTATATTTTCCTCTACTTTGGTGGGTTTTTCTTTCTGGTTTCACAAGTGTAGCCCGTAATTGACTATTACTGGGAAACTGGCAATGTATTCCTTATGCAAGTGATAGTTATCATTAATGTTGAGGATCCTCACATGATTCCCTATTGTACTGTGTGGTGGCTTTTAAATGGGTGAAAGAAAAGATGCAGATGTGATCACACCTGATGTGCTCCACGATGTTTTGTCATCAGGGGTCGAAGCAGATTTTAGGATTGTGTACAGGCTGATACAGAATGCAGAAGGGGTGTGCAGCATTGCTAGGGGAAGAGGAAGGAGATTTGTCCTGACCAGGCTGGAGAGAACTGTGAGATAAGACTTGAGAGTATGTAAGGCTTTTTTCTTTTTTCTTTTTTTTTTGTTTTGTTTTGGTTTGGTTTTTTTTGTTTTGTTTTTTTGTTTGCTTGTTTGTTTACTGCTCTCCAGCCTCTCTGTCAGTTCTGTTGGGTTTGGGGGTTTTGGCTTTTTGGTTTATCTTTTTTTGGTTTGGTTTTTGAGGAAGGAATATGGCTCCTTTTAGATATAGGGAGTTCTTGTGTGTCAGCTGAGAGAGATGGCAGGGTGGGAGTGCTTCCTTTCTCCTGTGGGTGCAGCAGATTGCTGCACTGCTGGCACTGATGTCATTAGCTTGCAATACAGATCTAAATAGGATTCTTTCATGAGAGCCTTCAAATAGTGCGAGTTTGACAACATCCTAATTTGAATTGAAATGTCATAGAATTTTTAGAAAAAAGTTTGTAACTTAATTTGGTACTTAGCCAAATAATGGACATCCTTCAGCTAATGAACTAAATTAGAAATGGTGCTAATTTATTTGAAATGTCTTTCACTGAGCATCTGTACTAATATCTGTAACTCTTCTTTTTAGGGAGTTGGAGGCTCATTCTTCTGTAACTGCTAAAACTGTCTGTTCCTGTACATAAAGTGATAGCAGTTGTGCTTTCTCTGCCTTACCCTCTATTCTGCTTTTTTTTTATTGTTCATCTGCATCCTCTTAAATTTTTAGGAAAAGAACCAGGCAGGGTGCGATGATTTGAGTTTGTGCTTATATACTGCTGAGTTACAGAATTAAAAGGTATGTAATTGATGTTGTAGCTGGGAGCAAGATAGCCACAAACCACGTGGTTGTGGCTGGCCTTTTTTTCCAATGAGTACATCTTTAGCAATACCCATCTAGGATTGGTTGAATAATTAATCAATGTCCTTGATTTTCACCTTTGACTGACATGTAGGTACCTGGTCCAACAAGTTCAAAACCAATTAAAACTTCAGGTTTTTTTTCTGGATTTCATTTGCCCTTAAGAATTACCTGTAACGTAGGAGACCAGTAGTTGTGCTTAAGAAAAATTGAGTTCTGGACTGTAGGATGAGAATTGAAGGCCGGTATTAGTTTATTGGCAGAGCTGCTTAAAGGGTAAAAAACTACATTTGCTCTCCCACTCTTTCAGTGATGTTGGTTCTTGCTTTTACAAGCAGTCAGATTCAATTACACAACTTCTTCAAAGGATGGAGAACCATCTGCTGAAGTATTCTAAAAAGATTAATTTATTTGTAGCAGTAGTTCTACTTGCAAATACTGAGCAAATGCATGTGTTTTTTGGCAGTCAAAATACAAGACAGGTTTTGATAGAGAAATAGACTTAAGTGTCTTCATGTGTAAGGGGTAATAAACTACAGACAAAGTAGGGAGCTAACATTTTCCCTGTCATATTTTTGCTCAAATTCAAAGCGTTATGTGCAATAACATAGAGCTTTTCGAAACTGGATTTTTTTTCCTTCATCACAGAATGCAGAATACAACAATTGTTTCTGTGTGGTATGATCAGAGAATAACTGGTAACCTAAGGAGCTGCTGCCTGGGTGCCTGTGTGCAGTAAGGCATGGGTACACTGATGGACAAGAAAGTCAAAAAAGGCAATTAGCATCTCTAGCTGCCTACACGTAGTTAGAGGAGGATCAGGTCCTATGGGACCAAATTTGGTGAATTTGCATTTGGATGATCTGCAAATGTGGTAATTCTCAATTACTTGTGGTCTTTATCACTTTTCCTTCTAAAAGGTTGTGGTACAGAAAAGACTCATCAATTCAGTTGGATTGCACTTTAAGTGTACTTGACTTACCTCTTTTTAATTGTGATTCCTAATTTTCTTTGTGGCTTGTTAGATCTGACAGAGCTATCCTTACAGAAGAAATCTGTAGCTCCATGTAGAATGTTTCCATCAAATCAGGTAGTCTCTACTGTTGGAGCTCAAGCCTAGTTTAAGAAAGGCCAGAAGAAAGGGAATATTGGAAAATGAATCCTTAAAGAGGATTCAGTTGAGTATATTCAGTTGAGTATGTGGAAAATAAAACACTATTGTCTAAAGCGACATAAAGCAATTTGTATGTATTAAGAGAAAAAAGGAACACACACACATGAACACACAACTAATCTCATTAGTTGGTGAGAGCAGAACAAGAAGGATAATACTCCTAAGCACATTAACTATTTTATGGATATATTTAAGCTACAAAAATAGCAAGAGAGAAGATGATTTCTAGAAGCATATTCTGGAGTCTTATGCTGTTGTTGACAGAAGACTGAATCTGGTCTGCAAAGTGCTGTAAAATACTCAGGCTTCGGTGTAAGGACCTGTCACAATTCTTTCATTGTGAAGAAGTGTGGTAGGGTACAGCATGTGAAGGAGTTGTTTTAAAATTCAAAGTTACTCTGATATGTTTTGGATATTTTTAAAAGCTTGTAAGTCATTGCTTTACACAGACATCTAAAAGGTAATATGTCATTATTTGATTATGATTAGTCATAATAAAAGTTTCTGAATCTGGTGGCCTTTCACAATAGAGGAGCATAAACAATAAGATGTGAACTGTGGTAAGTGTCTGAATAATTCTGAAGTTACCATTATCATCTAAAGCATTAACTTGTAGAATAAGATGGCAAAGGAAATATCTGAAAATTAGTTGAAGTTTCAGAACTCTTAGAACTTTTGATGGCTTTAGAATGTGTTTAAACTGTGTACGGAGATCCTCAGTGTGCTGGAACATGCTCTAAAACATTTTTAATGGATTTCATCACTTAAAAAACTCAAGCATTTAGACTGTCAATTTTGTACTATGTGGTTTTAAAATAATTTGATGTGGAGGCTAAAACCTGAAGAGGCTGTTTGTGATAATCTCCAGCTGTGTTTAGTAGTAATGTGGGGTTTCAGTTTTATTGGTGCATAAATGTTAATGTAAGCATGTTGTGTTTTCACTGATTTATATTTTCTCCCTCTAATATAGATAATAAATGATATTCAGTAGTCAAGATAAATTTGTTTTGAATTTGATAAATCTGACATCAGTCATCTTCATATAAAAATATGTATGTTAAGTAAGCGAGGGAGGTCTTAAAACTAATTAAACCATCTGAATTTTTATTAATGCTAAGCTGGGAGCAGTTGTAGATGCTTTAAAGGACATGCTCAGAATTGAAAATGATCTTGATAAATTTGAGAAACAGGATAGACAGACTTGTGTTATCAAGTCACAAGTTACACGTCTGAAAAGTGATAGGATGGTAAAATGGTAAACTATTTTGGGGACTGTATCAAGAGAGGCATTTTTCTCAATAGAGAGAAAAACCTAAATGCTGGTGAAGCCTCACCTGACTGTAGCTTTTTGAGAGATGTAAGCAAACCAAGTAGCACTGAAATGAAAGCAGCAAGAATGACTTGGTCTTGCAGATAGAAGGAAAGAAGAGTCTCTGGTGCCCTTAAAGCTTGTCTACAGAAAACAGTCAATTATTTTCCTTTTCACAGGTTAAGAATTAAAAAGGCTGTACAGTCTTAAGAAAAATTAGGTGTTGGAGAAGACAGCCTAGGGATGCTGAAACATTCCTTTCTTACTCACTGTTCCTGATCTTGCCTTCTGGGGGCGGGGGATAAGGGTATGGTGGGAGTCTGGATTGTATCCCTGGGGTCCATGGGTTGACCGGTCAACCATGGGTGGTCTGTGGGAAGCCTCCCTCCTTTTTCTCTGCAAAGATGAATAGGAATTATCTCGTACTGTTCTAGCTTCTGGACTCTTCCCGCTTCATCTGTGTGTGTCCTGCGGCTTAAACATGAAATGCTGTATCCATATCTGCACAACAACAGTGTGTATCATACCTTTCTCTTGTGTCAGCAGTTTAGCTTTTGGAATTGCTGTATCAACATTTCCTACAAGGAGGGTCTCAGTGAACATCGAGCACTAGTGCTGACAGGGCTGGGCTGCCCAGGATTAGGTGGTCTCTCAAGGTCACGCACTGACCTTGCGCTTTGAAAACCTGAGCTCTGTATTTCAAAGGATCTCTGACTTAATTACATAGTTATGCTGTTTATCTTAACGTACAAAAAGAGCTTCAGCCCTTAGGGAGCATGTGCAAACCACTCCAGGTGTCTTTCTCTGAGGGTATATTGTTCAGTATGGTGATACTGCACGTTAGCTGGTGGGATTCTTCCCACCTGAAGGGAAGCACAGAGAGAATAGAATGAATCCTGTGTTATAAATAATATGTAAAAGTAACTGATTGGTTACAAATATCCTGGAAAAAAACCCCAAATGACAATGCTATCTAAATATTAATAGGTTTTTCTTCTTCCTACTGTTGCTGCTGAAAACTTTGGTGTGATTCAAGACTGTAGAGTGAGGGGGTAAGCCTGAGATGTTGTTCCAAATAATGGTTATTGTGAAGAAATGCTGGAAAATGTAAAAAGAAAAAAAACACAACCACAAACCAACCAACCACACACCCCTAAATCACACAAAAAAAGCCCCACTCTTGGAATTTGACTTTGAATAGCAATCACAATCAAATGCTTAGTGTGAAAACTTGAATTTTCCTTCTGGGGTGAACAAACTGCAAAGATTACTGGAATAATTGTGATACAATGGATAAGAAAATAATAAAAAATCCAATCGGCAGAAACATTTGCAGTATATTTTGTCTCATGTAGTCAGTGCTGTATTGCAGGTGCCAGAAGATGCCGAAGATTATTTTTTTTTCTACGTGCAAGGTTAAATCTGACTCTTTTATATTACTGTGTTTCTTTAGCATGGACACTTATAAAAACAATATATGCAAGGAGATGCTCTGTGGTTTGAGGGGTAGTAACTAAACACTGCCATTTTCTTGCTATTCCCCTCCTCTCCTGAATGCAGATGAAGTGTTCCTTTATTCAGCTGTTCACCAGTGTAAACCACTTACAATTTTTTTTTTGGTTGATCCCTTTTTCTTCATTCCTTCTCTGTGAAGAAAATGTACAGCTTTAGTTAGCCTTGTTAGATTAAATTGTACTCTTCTTACATTGCCTTTATATGAGTAACATAAAGTACACTTGTTTGTGGTGAGCTGTGGTGCCACTGGACTCTGTTTCCACCAAGTTACTAGGCCAGGATTTACTGTGTATGTCTTAGTTGCAAAACATACTAGGAAGATTTGAAATGCATTTTGTTGACCGAGGCTTATTTTTATTTTAGGCTTCTTCCAGAGCTGTAGTCTGTTAAAGGGCAGAGTGTCAGATCAGGTTGAAGGCATAATGTTTCCTTCAATTCTGAATTCTCTGTTTGTCCTTTGAATTAAAAGAAAGTTTTTTGCAATGGCTCATGGGACGTTAGCTAGAGGATGCCAATTAACTCTAATGGATCTTATCTAGCTGAATCTCTGTGCATCAGTTTGCAGTTTCCTTTTAAAGCAAAACTTCTGTAAAGGCTTAGATATTTCAGTGATTGCTACAACACTTCTATATGCCTAGATTACTTCTGTTATTAGTTAATTTGCACACGTGTCTGCTTTTTATACAAATTGATAAGCTGAGTTTACAGTTATCCTGATAATGCTTAAAAGATAATATAACTCATCTTGGACTGTCTGTCAGTAAATAGGACAAATCCTGCAATAAGCTTTGCCAGATGCAGCAACATAGTTTCAAAAAGAGCATACAAGTATATTCTGTGAAGTCTCACCTGAATCGTAACTCTCAAAAAATATTTGTCTTATTATCCACAAATATTTTTATTGTGCAATCCTGTACAGATATTTCACATATTTTAGTATTGTAAAAGTACAACTGCATTTTCAGGGTGTTCATAAAATGCCAGTGAACTGTGGGAGCACTGGGATGCCTGGCACAGAGGTGAACCATCAGTTGATCCATCAGTTCAAATTAGTCTTTAATTCTTTCATACGATCTTAAAAGAAGTATCTCTCTTCTATGGGAGCAAGCAAGTTTGAATCTCTCTGGTATGGAACAAAGCATCAGCCACTTTGTGAGGCCTTTTCTTCCACAGGCTCTTACCTTCATAACATCAAATGTGGTTTTCCTCACCTGTCGCCTCCCTCATCACATGCTCCTCATCTTTTTATTTGGCACAAAATGCTGCTTTGTCTCTGTACCCTATCTGAATAGTATCTCCCTTTACTTTTGATAGAGAGCTTTTGGAAGCTGTTGAATTACAAATATGATGTGAGAGCCCATGTTGTTCAGGCCAGAGTCCACATCGTTTCATATTATTACCCTTTGCACGTAATTCACGTGACTGCTGTGTTTGTTAATTTACTATGGGCTGGCTATCTAACCTTGCTTCATGAAACCTCTTGAAGTTGAGACAGCACAAACTTAAGAATTACTTATTTTTTCATTTATTGTGATTTATAAATGAATTGCCAGTTCTTTCCTTCCCTTCTAGTCCCACGAGGATATGAATCTGAAATAAACTTACACAGTAGAGGCAAAAAAACAGATGCAGCTTAGATATTATGGTAACTGATACTTTGTAAAGGTTAACAAAACAAAACACTCCCTAAACCCAAAGAGTGGTTGTGTATGCATTCCTGCAGTAGGTAAATACAGGTAACTTTAATATAGCTTAAAATGAAAGTGGAGGGAGAGGGACAAAAAAGGGATTGTTCTCCTGAGTAGGAGCAAAGCATTAAACTGAATGAAATGAGAAAAGGGGTGTGTATTTGGGGGAGGAATCCAGGTGTTTAGATTTTGTATTTTTGTAACCTTTCCTTGTAGTTTCTTGAGCATATTTAAAGTGAGTGATTTATCCTGGCATCTCACACATTTAATTATCCTAGTTTGAAAATATTGGAGATAATTGTTTCTAATTGTAAGAGAGAGAATGGATTTTAATTAATCGTAGGTGTTGTAACAGCTAACTTAAGTTTATTTCACTTAAAAGAGGCTACTACTGAACCTCTTCACAGAAGGACCTGTTTGTTGATAATGCTTGGTCATTTTTTGCTCAGTTGCATGAATGCTGCATAGAGTAAGTAGAACTACCTGTGTTTTGCCTTCAATAGTTATTTCTTGGATCTAAAAGTAACAGCCAAAGAACAAGTGCTAGGTATGAGATTTGCAGCCAAATGTTGTAAAACATCTAAGTCGTCTTCTTTATACTGGGCTCTTATTTCCCGTAATGTTATCAAAACTTACAGGCTTCTGCTGCATTTACAACAAGAAAACAGGACAAAGTACAACGTTCTGAAGCAGTCAAAAAACAAGTCGTGGTTTCAATAGATTCAACTCTGTGCTGAGTACCTAAAAAAGTTTTGAATTTAGTAAAATATTTAACGCCTAAGGAACTTTATTAATTTTGGAGTCAGGAAGATCTTACAAATATTAAATATCTTTGCAGGAACACTTAGTCAGTCTGGATGAGCCAGCCTCGGAAGCTGGACAAGAAGCTCTGCTTAGACAAGAGCAAGCAAAAATCATTCGTTTTGAAAGGCAAGCGGAAGAGTTCCTCAATGCAGTCTTTTACAGAAAAGGTTAGTTTTAATGGGGGGAGGGGGGAATAGTGTCTCTTGTGGTCTTTTTGCATGCAATGCAGTTATCAAAGATCTGATGTTCAAGTTGTCACTGTTATGTTCGGTATTTTTCAGTTGTCTTCTTTATATGTATTTATTAAGAGTAAAAATTGACTCTCAAGTAATGTAGCAATACAACAGTGTGGGCTTGGGACTGAGGATGAGAGTATAACATATTTAACCCTAAACCAGATCTCTCCATGAGAACACTGGTGTTTTCACTTTTGGAGAGATGACTCAGTTCTTACCCAGCAGAACTGTTCCCCTGAACCAATGTTTTAGGTGAGTGGGCTGCTTAGAAGTAAGGTCAAGTGGCAGTGGTGGTAGTAGGTGGGTAATGTTTTTTTTAAAAAAATATTTATTTTATATTAATGGAATGTGTACTAATGCAGTTTTTCTTAAAGGTCATCAGTCTTCTCACTATGAGTAGTGATTACCCACCCTATCACCATCAATTTACAGTATAAAAATTGTTGGAATAGTGCTAAGGGGGATATATGAAGAATTCAAAATGTGATCAGCAAAAGAATTGGAAAATCTGTGCTGTAAAACAATAACAGCAGCTCAATGCTAGAAAATCCCCAAAATATATTCTGGAGAGTTGTCACTTAAACTGTGCTCTTAGGATGGCAAAAACTCATTTCACTCTTTCCTACAAATCTGAGAAATGGGAATCTAGAGGTTGCTTCCAAATGCATCTTGAATGAAAGTACATCATACTTATCAGTCTAACCCATGTGTGAGAAAATCTGCCAAATCAGTGATTCCAACCTATCTGCTGGGGGACAATGCAAGGCTTCAGTTTAACAAATTAGAAATTGCTGTAGCCAGTCCTCAGCCCTTCCTCCCAGTGACCAAAATATTTAAAGGTGTTTTAAGTAGATAACAGTATCTTAGCCTTTCTTTTATGACTCAAATGAATAAATACAAGCTATAAATTATGATGCTTCTATACTTTTTGCAATACATGCAGGATGGTAGGGAAGGATAGTTACTGCATTACTACTGATAGTTCAGATAATGCCTTTATTCCAAGGCTTCCTTTTCAAGTTTGGGTTTTTTTTTCTTTTAAGGTAAATGTTTCCTTTTGCTTTTAAATTTATCCCATCTCTCTTTAACTCCAGAAGGAATTTAAGAAAACTAAAATCTAGAGAAAATATAGGTTCTTTCCATATTACTACTTCTGGTGAGGAAAAGGAAGGGCACTTCCATCACTTCGAGATTGTTTATGAAAGACTTAATTCCTTTTACACTGAGCTTAAATTTTTACTTATGATGTGTATGTGTGTGTGTCTTCTAGGAAAGTGTATGCTTTTCTGATTTGTTGGGAAACTAGTGGCAGATATTGCAGTGTGCTGATGAGGGGTATAATACTCTGTCCATGGCCGGATACATGGAATGAAGATAATAAAACATGTCAGATGTCTAAGGAATGTTTCAGAATTTTTTTCAATATACTCTTGTTTTCCTTCCTCTGGCAAAACTATGCTTGGTGCAAGAGTAATAAGGAAGGGGTAGAAGCCTGGCAGAAAGTCAGTTCTGAATCCTCAGTGCATTGTTGTCAAGCTTGTCTGTATTTAGATTGCTTGAAATCTAACTCATGCCACTGCCATAAGATCCCCAGGCACTGTCATACCAAAGAGGACACAAAGAATGGCAGAACTCTGATGTTCCTGCATTGTTCAGAGATGCTGAGCTCTCCTGGCTTTGTGCCAGCGATTAGTTCTTTTCTTCTTTCCATCCTCACTGCCAGTAACATTTGAGACATGGGTTTTGTAGCCCAGGCAGATCAGGGAAAATGCAGATGTTCTGTGAACAGGTGCCTGTTGTATATTGAGGCCACACATTCATGTACTGAACATAAATAAGTAATTAGCAAGATCAGCAAACTTTTTGAACAGGTTTAGTGTCCATTAATCTTACATCCTTTCTCTGAAATTCGTGTCCATGCCACTCTGACTCAGTAATGCTTCCTTCAAATGTTCATGTTTTCTGATGAAAGCAGGGTGGTAGAACTTAGTTGTCTGTTACCTTTACTTTGTAGCAGGATAGGACCTTTTTCTGGTTTAATGAAATCATACCTTTTTTTGTTTGATACTGCCCTTTTAAGATTTCAGTATAAAAATACACAAAAGCTACTAAGGCTTTAAAGCTCAGAGGTACTGCTTTAGACTATAGCTGATAAATATTTGCTGTATTTTTTCTTCTCTGAGAATTTCCATGTTTTAGTTAGTTTTAGTTTTGTTTTGTTTTTTTTTTAAAAAAACAAAAAACCTAGACAGGAGTCAAGATAAACATCTGGTTGATTTCAAGAGGTGCTGCAGGGGCACCAGCTCATATTTTCCACTCATTTTTTTTTAACAGCTTTAATCCTTAGCATTCAGGCTTTCTATTAAGCAAGAAGTCTTTAATGTAACTGGGTAACTATTCTTCTGCTTGAAAATGCAGTTTTGTGTCCTGAACTAGTGAGTTTATCTTGAGCAGCACTAGAAAGTAGTCATTCTGGGCTGATTCTTTGAAGGTACAGATTACGAAGATGCATGGCTGTAGACATATGTAATATTTTATTTCTGGGTGTGTAAATATGTTCAGCTGCAAGCATTACTGAATTGAATATATAAACATGGTGCACAGTAAAGGCCTGATTGTTCATTCAGAAAACACAGGTGCCATGGAGCTCTGCATTCCTGCCAGCCCCACTTGTATATGCTACAGGCACATGTCAAATGGTGTCACACAAATTAGTGTGATCATGCCATCAATTTGTGTCCCTCTGGGCCTCCCTAGAACCTTTTTATGTCCTTCAGCAGTTTATAGTGAAGAGGCTAGAAAGTGGAAGAAATGTCACCATAGCAGAACAAAGCCTCCACCCTTTTCCAGGCTGGTGTCCTTGTGGGCCATTTGGGAAGGAAGTGAGACTAAAAATGTACCAAAATTTAAGTTTGGCTCATTTCTTGGTGTCGTCTTAAAATAGTAGTATCTCATACTTAGCAAAAATAAAACATCCTGTAGATTTTACAAGAAAATGATTACATATTTACATAAATGTCCTGAAAGTTTACAGTTATTATGCTGCTATGAGAGTATACATAGTGACTGTATAAGGTCTTAGGTGTAGAAAGTTGTGCTTAACAGGAAGGAATTTGGGCTTGATGAATGTTTAAAGCTCAATATGGTTTTTCATCAAGAAACACCGTGGCTGCTTACTGCTGCTCTCTGTTTTGTGGGCAACCCTGCTCAAACCTTCATGTCAGTCATCTCTTACACATACATCTCTTAAAGCTGGTTTGTTGGATTGATGCACTTTTGTAAAAAATGGTGGCAAAAGGCAAATCTAACACTGTAATGTCCCACAGAAGATTTTGCTAATGCATCTAATAGTTCAATTTCAATAGATTGCCTTTCAACCTGGGCAATTTCTTTTTAAAGAGGAAGTAAACACTTCTCTATTGTTCCCTTTTAAGAGCTGCTTTTAAAGATTTGGCCAGAGAACACAATCAATGTTTGAAGTGAAGTGGTAGGGCTTAGCTTCTGTGATTTAGGAGTTAGACACTTGCCTTCACATCAGGGATTAATACTGGTCTAAAATACTGATTTTTGTCAATAAATTTTAGTTACCCACACTCCCAAATACCTTTGTATTTATACACTATTTCACATAAATAAATCAGAATGTCTACCTGTTCCATTTCACATTACTTACTAATAAATTTAGCAACTCTTCTAGAAATCTAATTACTTTTCATGTGACACATCTTGGGTTTTTGTGTATTTGCAAGTTCCTTGGGTAGCCCCTGATGGTGTATTGATTACCATGGTAGAAATGTCAAAAGGAATAGATAGAATGAGATGGAAGACACTTGAACGTTTGATCTTCGTGTGAATTATTTTGAATGATCAGAACTGTAAGGCTTTAATTCTCAGTAGACTTGTAGGGGACTGCTGCAACATTTTCCCCTTCTGTAGCTGCAGGTAAGTTGCTCAGTTCTTGCACTGAATAACCTGTTCAATATTTTTGGAATGGGCTTCATTACTTGGTACTTTTGTTCACGGGTCTAGCTCTCCTTTCCATTTCTATACCTCTTAAAGGTCTTGTTGAATATATCTGTATGTGAAAACAAAAGATGAGATTGCGTATTTCTTTCAGGAAACTTTTTGAAACCTTTCTTTTTGAAAGGCTGTACCAGAATTAGCAATGGTTCTTGTTCAGGTATTCTAAGACTTAAGTACATTTTCTACAGGAACTCTCTTTGGCTTTTATTTTTTTTCCCCTAGATTTTTTTTTTTTTTTGGGTAAATAAACTGACTTAATATAAAAGCTGTTTTACTTAAAGTGCTTCCTTTAAAAGAAATCTCTAATATTTGCAGACAGTCCTAGGGTCTCTGACCCCAATATTCCCCTAGTGGCCCGTGAGATCATGCAGCGAATGATCCGACAGTTTGCTGCTGAATATACCTCAAAAAATAGCTCTACTCAGGACTCCAGCCAGCCCAATAGCACAAAGAACCAAAGCCTGCTGAAAGCATCTCTGGTCACCTCCTCTCCCACGGCTGCAACTGCTCAGAACCCTGTGCTCAGCAAACTGCTCATGGCTGACCAAGACTCACCTCTGGACCTTACTGTCAGAAAGTCTCAGTCAGAACCTAGTGAACAAGGTAGGACTCTTACCAGTGTCTTGCATCCTACAGCAATCCATTAATGGCATTCTTGTTGCAAATCCAGACAATTAGAAGGCTGCGCTTTTGCATAAAATGTAAAGTGGAAAAGCAGTAGATGTTTTTGCAGTAAAATAATGACTGCGTAGATGTGGCGCAAGAGAAGAAACTTTTTGAAAGAATGTAGGCCCATAGACATGAGTGATTCTTCTGAAGAAGGGCAAAGGGGATGGACATGCTCCAAACATAAATGTGCTGTTCCTACTGGAAGCTCTAAAAAACAGTCTGCCAAAATAGACTATATGCTTGCTGATAAGACAAGTTCATGTGGTCATGAAAACTATAATGTTGTCTCTTCTCTGAAGATCAGTACATACTCTAACTGAAGGGCTGATTTATTTTCTTTCTGGTCATGGTGTGAGAAGAGTATCTTTTAAAAGTCTGTGAGAAATTGCTTTGTGAAGGCTGTAAAAATGATACCCATGAACTGCACTAAACTTCCAGGTTTGTGCGCTTGGAAGAAATGTCTCTTTCCTACCTTAAAAATAGACTTGTTCTGCAGAGCACAGATTGAATAACTTGTAAAGTGTTTCAGAGCTTATTTTAATTCAAAAACCTTGCTTTCCATCAGAATTTTTTTTTTTGCTAGCAAATTCTCTGAGTGATGTAGTATGTGAACTTTTTTTTCTGAAAGTGTTGAACAGAGGTTATCTTAAGTGTATCCTACTGACAGAATTAATATTAGCCCCTTTACCCTTCTTTAGAGACGTGTTAGTGCCTGAAGTCATTCTATCACAGTAGGTTGTCCATCTGCAAGTGGAAATGGTGCCTTAAGAAAAAAAAAAAAAGCCTTTTGCTATCCCTTTATTCTTTGAACTTGGGGGCTAACTTTATGTGTCCAACAATATGCAGCTTGGGCATCTGGACATTGCACTTACAGCACTTAGTGAAAGCTGTCATGACATTTCAGTTACAAACTGCAGTGGAGGGTTGAATGTTGTCTCTCTTGAAGTGAGGAGCTGTACAGTTAGCTGATAGGCATTTGTTTCTAGCTAACTTCATTATAAATGCATTTCATGAGTGTTTTTTGCATATATGTTTATAAATGTTAAACTGTTCTCATAGTGAAACTTTGTGCTGAAAGAGAGGGAGAGAATCAATTTTGCTTTTGTTCCTTTTTAATTAGAGGATGGTATGATGAAGAAAGTGTGTACATGAACTGTTCTTTAGCTACCATGCAATGGAAAAAGCTGTAAGATAATTTATAATGCTTGTAACACTTGTTATGGAATTAGAACATGTGCATATTGACTTATACAGTAATCTGTTTGCTGATGTAATTTTTGTTTCCAATTTACATTTAATGTAATTGGAAAGAGATTTTGCCAAACTTGTTAATGAGAGATTTCAGAGGCTGTCATGAAAGACTGCTAGCAATGCTTTGTGTTACATTTTGTTCTAGTGGGTTGAGAGGAACCCAGCTAGTTGTAAACTTCTCTGTGGGGTATGAGGCTGGTCCTGCTTGGCCTCAAAGACTTGTAGGTGATACTGACCCCTCTGATGGAGGAAGCGGGGATGCAAGTGCCTGTGGCAGCAGCCTGTGCTGTTCAGTGTAGCCACTTGAAAAGGAGGTGCTACTTGATCCAGTCTCTGTATCTTGTGCCTGCATAAGTGTTGTTCAAAAAGAAGATTGAATTTTCTGCTTGCTTAAGTTTGGGTTATGGTGTGTTCCCAAATGCAGTGGGTGGAACAGCTTTCCATAAGTTAATTCTAGTTCACTGTTTATCATGTTTTTTTTCTCCATATGTCAAATGAGAACTTTGAGCAATCTGAAAGCCGTCTTACATTGTTCTTGTGTTGGGTGGTATTTACTTGATTAGATGGAATGAGCAATGAGCTCTGAAACGTCTCGACTTTACCTTGCCAACAGGTTTCATTTCTTTTTGCCTCACAAATTCCTCGTTTCAAAGTTTCCAGGAACTTCAGATGGCTGGGCTGCTTTTATGAAAATGTTGCCCTTATTAAAATGACCAGAATTTCAAGCTGCTTCAGTGCAGTAGGAGAAAGGCTTTTCTGGCAAAAAGCACTCCCTTTTCTGGTGCCTAGAAATGCAGAGTTTATGTAAGGGTTTGCAGAGGAACATGGGTGAATGTGAGGAAGTGCCATTAGAGAATGGAGGAAGGAGTCTAGCAGGAAAGACAATTTGGTATAAGGAAGAGAGGGAATAAAATAACACAATAGAGGGGGAGAGACAGCAGCTTTGCCAGTAAGGATCCGTTGGAGACATGGGGAAAAAAAGATGAAGCTGGCTGCCAGGTGAGGAGGAATCTCACACCTGTGTGTTCACTTGAAAGTGAGTTTCCAATACAAAATTCCCAGTTAATTTTCCTACAAGGGATTTGGATTGAAAAAAAAGAATTCAAATAATGGCTTACAGCTCTCCTTCAAGGGGTAAAATATCTCAGGAATTTGAAGATTGTCTCATTTTTGGACCACTGAGAGTTAGTTATGCAATTGGCTCTGTTGTATCCTGAACTGTCATTTGTAGGTAATTTTTTAAGCTATGTCTCTTGTAACAGATGCACTTTTAATTTTGTTAGTTTTTGTTGTGATTTCTGAAGGCTATGTTGAAGTCACACGTAAATCAAGTTGCAAACAAATCCGACCCTTATTTTGTTTAAAAATATAATAAAACAAAAAATGCTGTGTGCTAAATATGACTTTAGCTCAAAAGACTTGTTTTGTCTTTTCAGCTAAAGACAAGATCAGCATGGCTGATCCTGCTTCTTCAAACACTGAAGTCATTCTTTTGTCTCTACAGACGGTGTGCTTGATTTATCCACTAAGAAGAGTCCTTGTGCTGGCAGCACCTCTCTGAGTCACTCTCCAGGGTGCTCCAGTACTTCGGGAAATGGGTAAGAGAAAGCAACTTACTATGACCTCTTAAAACTGTTGTGGGTTTTTTTGATTTTTTTTTTTTTTAAACTAAAAATGTGTGCTTACCTCCTGTTAATTTTAACTTACTTTAGGTGTTAACCCTTTGGAGTAATGTGTTTTTCGACTTGTACCTTTGGCAAATACCTTCACCCCACCTGCCAAATAAGAGTTGTTGCAAATTGAGACAGGTTTAACTTGCAGTTAAGAACACTAATATCTGTTATTTTGGCCAATTTGGTGCTTAGCCACAGACCTTTCTATTACCTATTTCTTGGGTTTAGTGATAAGTGATTTCCATGGAGATATAAGATCAGTTAAATGCATGAAGAGTCTTAGAGTCTTTGCAATATATTTAGACTTCATTTCACTTAGGGGAAAGTTAGCTAACAGGAAAGTTTATTTAAGGGTAACAATGATTTGGGTGATGAACCATGCTGAATTAGATTTAAATCACTGCATGATTTTTGTTAATATTTCCTAGCATAAACCAACAACTTAAAAAAGAGGAAAGGGTCTGGGGCAGGGAGTCTGGTAATTCAGAAGACTTTAAATATGGCTCTTTGGATTTGCAATTGTACTCTAGCACTGAACAAGTTTTTGTTTTTGTTTTTGTTTTTTTTAAATAATCACGTACTCTTGCCTAATCAGTTCAAGGTGTGAAACTGTTAAATTAAAAAAAATCTTTAGGTTTCATATTTCTAATGGTCACCATTTGCATACATTTAGAAACCCTTTATTCTTAGTTAGGATTGAGTTAATTGTACTGGAGAGGCTGACTGGGAGTATGAGGGATTTTGGGTCTTGATGGGAGAATTTTATCTTGAAGCTCCTGTGAACAAGTAATTTTTTTAGCGAAGTACAGAAACAGTGTATGGTTTAAAGTGCTATTTAATTGCTGGATTTAGCTTTATAATATAGCCTTTGAAAAACTTGAAAATCTAACAACCCACTACCACCACCAATCCCATGTACTGATAACAGCTGACTGAATTTTTGCATTTCTCTTTGGAAAAACATTACGGTCTCAGATTTCTCCCTTCAAGATTACTTTTCCATTTAATATTTCTATTAATAAAATACTTCAAACCATATTTGATACTTTTTCACAAGTCTTTAGCATAAGCCTTCTCCACTAGCTCTTCACTTTCCATCCTGGACAGGTTGTTTCCAGCTTTATTTTCCTAGGAAGGCAGCAGAAGCCACTGGGGCTCTGTACTGTTTGTTCCCTTGTTTGTGGATCAAGTGAGGGCCAAAGTCCAACACACAGGGATGGCAGGGCCAGCATCTGGCACTGTCCTGCTCAGTTCCATGGGTCCAGAGAGGATGTGGCATACTGGCACCTGTGGTTACTTGTGCAGGTGTGTGGTACATGAGGCTGACTGCAGTTTGTTTAGCATCAATGAAGTCAGGTGTAATCCTCTATTAACTGCCAGTATTACCATTATTTAGGTGTAGAATCACTGGTGCACGCTGTGATGCTGATACATGCTGTAGAAGGGGCAGAGAATGCACATTGCTTGAGAGGGTTCTCTGGAATTGCAAACTTTCACTCATTTCTCCGGATTTTGTTCTGAATCCTTGTGGACTCTTGTTATGCACTTCACCTATGACTTGTTGCATCCTGGAGAGAAGCGAGCAGCATATGTATCAAGCACTGTGTATGTTACATGCCAGGTCCTTTCAGTGGATGTATTTTCTCTAAAGACTTTTTTTAATCCCAGTGTGATGTTAAAAATAATAATGTAGCTTTTCAGTAGTACGTATGCTATCCTTAAATAACGCTGACTTAGCCGGACGGCTTTACACCAATGTAGTGTCCCAGAGCATTAAAATAGATTCTTTGTTAATCTGTGTGTTGAACATGGAGAAATTTGGAGGTGGATTTTGAGCCTTAGTTATTACAGGGGGCTAAGCAAGCAAAGCATTACAAAAGATGTGATTCTCTTCAGCAGTAGTACTTTGTTTCATAGAAAGAACTCTTGTGATGAAAGGAAAATGGTAAAAATACTTTTTTTTTGGGTGTTGTTAACCCTTGATCTGTATGACAGTTGGAAGTTAGATCTTTCTTTATATCAAATGAGAATCAGGGATGTGTATGTGCCGTTAGTTGTCAAGAGAGCAATTTGATAAGTCTAATGTAATGCAACGTTTTTCTTTGTGATCCACAGTATCTCAGCTTTCATATTTGGTGCTTAATGAAAGTCAGGCAATACCTTTGAGGCCTGCTAAGCTTTTTCTTTTATCCTGAGCAGCAATTCTTCAATATGATGTAAGCAAACACCATCCAGGGTTTCCACCTATGTGTAGATACTGCAGGTGGCAGTTATATTTGCATGTTGAATATGTTGCACTTTGGCTTACTCTTTTATTACTGTGCTTGTTTAGTGGTAACGTCACACCAGTAACACAGTTGTGTGTAGATCTATGGCGATTGATTACTACTTTGTAATTAAGGTGCGATTTTCAGACGCTTGCGCGAAGTCTTTTCTACTCCGAGAATTTGTGAACCCAACCAGAGACCAGCCAACAGGTTTCATTTTTCTTTGCCCAAAAAGCTTCTCTTTTTTTGCGAACAAGTTTTAAAACTGACTGATGCTGAGACTTAAAATAAAAAATAAAAAATTAAAATAATAAAAAAAAATTTAGAGAAAAATAAATAACACAAAAAGTGATGTTACCCAAGCAAGGCCTTCTAATAAAGGAGTGGCCCCCTCACCCATCCCTCCCTACCTGTGCAAGTCCTGCTCACATCAGTTTCCTTCCATCCAATTAGGCGACCTGGGAGACCCAGCCAGCACCATCCAGAGGGACTACAGAGTGGTGATGGGGTACCTCCAAGAAGCTTGCAGGATGGAACCAGGGAAGGTTATGGCCACTCCACATCTCTTAAAGTACCGCTGGCTCGATCACTCCAGATTAGTGAAGAACTGCTGAGCAGAAACCAGTTTTCTACGGCTGCCAGCCATGGGCCATCTGGACTACAGAATCATGGACAGCACTTAATATTATCCAGGGAGGCTTCTTGGGCAAAACCACACTACGAATTCAATTTCAGCCGCATGAAATTCAGGGGAAATGGTGCACTCAGCAACATCAGTGACCTTCCTTTTCTTACAGAAAACTCTGCCTTTCAAAAAATGGCACTTCAAACTAAACAGGATGGGAAAAAGGACGTGAGCCATTCTTCTCCTGTGGATTTAAAGATACCACAAGTTCGAGGCATGGACCTTTCATGGGAGTCCCGCACTGGTGACCAGTACAGCTATAGCTCTTTGGTAATGGGTTCACAAACGGAGAGCGCGCTTAGCAAAAAGTTAAGGGCTATCCTTCCAAAACAAAATAGGAGAAGTTTGCTGGATGCTGGACCAGATTCCTGGGGCTCAGATGCTGAGCAGTCTACCTCTGGACAGCCATATCCCACCTCAGATCAAGAGGGAGATCCTGGCTCCAAGCAACCTAGGAAGAAAAGAGGGAGATACAGACAGTACAACAGCGAAATACTGGAGGAAGCAATCTCTGTAGTTATGAGCGGGAAAATGAGTGTTTCCAAAGCTCAGAGTATTTATGGGATCCCCCACAGTACACTGGAGTACAAAGTTAAAGAGAGGCTGGGCACTTTGAAAAACCCTCCAAAGAAAAAAATGAAATTAATGAGGTCGGAGGGGCAGGATGTTTCAGTAAAGATTGAATTAGATCCCCAGGGAGAAGCAGCACAAAGTGCGAATGAATTGAAAGATGAGTAGGGATGTTGTAGAGTGCCAATTACTTTGCAAACTGGGTGAGCACTACTGCATAGTTCAACCATCACTGAGCGCACCTGAGTCTCCTGTTTACTGCAATGCTCTTTCCTTTGCAGTTTAGCATAGACTTGTGTGAACACAGGTGAAAGATGTGCTCTGAATGTCACATTTGTAAATTTTTCTAGCCTGGTATGGTGCAGTTTCCCTCCTTCACCTGCCCACTCCCCTTTTTGTTCTTTGTTCTTTTTTTTTTTTTTTTTGCCTTTTGCATGTTTCTCTGTAATAGAGAGTTGAGTTACCTCACAAAGAATGCAGATCTGTGGAAGTGGACATCTTGCCTGTAGAGCCTGCCTGGTATGGTGCAGTTTCCCTCCTTCACCTGCCCCCTCCCCTTTTTTTTTTTTGTTTTTTTTTTTTTTTTTTTTGCCTTTTGCATGTTTCTCTGTAATAGAGAGTTGAGTTACCTCACAAAGAATGCAGATCTGTGGAAGTGGACATCTTGCCTGTAGAGCCTGCCTGAACTTCTGATGTTGGATTTTTCATGTCTGCCTTTATAGAAATAAGTCCACTTTGTTAAACTGATACTCTCCTAAAACCAGGCATTTTCCAAATGAGAATCAGACTGTCATTCTTCAAAAATGTTTCAGAAATTTTTCTTCTCCCTTATTTTTTTGATCCAATTGATTGAAAGATTTAAGCTAAATCAAATTATTTAGGAATGGTACCTCTCTTGAACTCAGATTTGTTTATTAGATGGATAATCAATTGGGTCTAATTAGGCTCTCCACTGTTTTCTTTCTAAATTAACCGTACTTACCATTCACTGTCTGCTTAGTGCTCACCCGGAGGGGAGGGGAGGGGAGGGAAAACTTACATACACTACCTTCAGAATATGTCAGTTAATTATTTATAACACTACCTTCACTGTAATTTTATTTGGTATTTTTGAAGGGTGATATTTAGACTCACCTGCTTGAGGATGTAGCCTTATCTCACGGAAGACAAGCTTCTCACAGTCAGGAGCAGTCAGGGTACACTAAATGATGTATTAGGGTATGCCTCATTATACCAGAACTATGGTTCTTTGTGACCTTCATGCTTTTTACAGACTTGATTCTGAGTTTACTAAACTCTGTGGTTCCAACCGGTAGTTTAAATGGCTCTAATCTAGGGAAGGGGGATTTGTGTAATAAACTACTGTGATATTGCAAAAAAAGGAAAAAAAAAAAAAAGAAACGAAGAAAAAGCCCACAAAATGGTGATCTCAAACGTTACAACCTCAGTAGTCTGCCCAAATATCCACATTAGTGAAGGAGCTTGTTAATGTTCAGGGAAGAAGTAAAACACTGGTAGCCTGATCTAATTCAGGCTCTGCATCATATCTATCTGTAATACTGTCAGGGTCGAACACTCAATGAATGGGTGTTTCCTTTTTAAATATTACAGTTGCCAGTAGCAGGAATTAATTGAAGTCCTGCTTTTTTTGTTGTTGTTTTTATTTAATCTATTTTGATAGTGGTTTAGCACATGCTAGAATGAGCATTTAAACACCGTAAAAGCACTCCGTAAACCACAAATCTGTTGGGTTTTTTTGTTTTCAATATGGTGATATCATTCTGATTATCTGGAGATCCAGGATAAGTTTTGTACAGAACTTTTATCTTTGATACTTTCTGCGGGAGTGGTCAGTAACTAAGTGGAGCTTACTGGACTTACCACAACATGACCAAATCGGAATTGCTGGTTCTTCAGGTAGAAGCAATTTGGTCTTAATCTGTGCAAAAGGTAGATAGAATTACCATTTTTTTCCCCCCGATTTGCACAACCAAAAGAAGCATTGGAATTTTTATGTGAGAGCATTAAGTGATGTCAGTGACTGAAAACGGTTTCTCAAAGTTCATGGGAGGGTGGCTTAGGTAGCCCGAGAGATGCTGAATGACTTCTGAAACAGTTGATTCTATTAGCCTCTCCCCCTCCCCAGCAACTTCATATTTTCAAAGGTTAGGCACACCATTGCTGTTGTTTAAAATATGCACTGCTCATTCTTCAAACGGACTGGGCGTTTGGCCCCAAGTATACTTTGTTTTTGTTTACTTAATATATTTTAGTCCTCAAAATCCTGGTTCCTTGTAGCTCTCTAGTTGTCATCTTGGCATTTAAAGCAGTTTAAGCTCAGTAGCAGTATATAAACTCTGCAATACGTTCCAGTTTAGCTGGTGATTGCAATAAAGGTGCAGTTTAAGGTGTGGTTTCATCTGCTGTTGGAGGTTATGGTAGAAAGTTTGTTGCAAGTTTTTTTAAAAAAAAAAGTTAACACAGTTTTACTGTTGAGAGAGGTTTAACCTTTTGCAGTTGTCTTTATTTAAGCAACATGAGTTGAGTTTTATAAAACTTGTCACTGTAGTGTACGTGGAGTGCTCATTTTACTAACCTAAATATTTTGTATGTGTATGTTTAAGTGGGTGACAATCGTGCAGCAGAAGAATGGTGTGCCTACCCTTTAATGCTGCAGTTTTAAAAGAGAATTTGTCTTGTCATTTCAGACTGTAGGCTAAGAATTGTAAATAGATAGTGAGAAGTTGAGTACTCTTTATTTGCTTTGGTTAGAAAGTGGATTTAAAAAAAAAAAACAACAACAAACCAAACGCGTAACTCTCAGTTTAAATGTCCTGAGACCTGAAGATTGTAATACTCATGACTGCAAAGCTTTCAAACACAACACTTGATCTGTGATAACTTAATATTCAGGTAATCTTTCTTTTTCGAGAAGCTTTTGAACAACCATATTTCCTCCAAAGGTCTCTGTTTAAAAAGGAAAAAAAAGAAAAAGTGTAGATTATTTTTAAGCACTAATTGCATTACGTTGGTAACTGCAATATGAAATAGCCATTATTGTTTTGTGAAGCATGGTTGAGATTAGTTAGTGGTCCCTTTTTAAAATTTCATGAGCCTCTCAAAAAATAAAAACAAATTTAAAAAAAAGCTGCTGAATATTCAAAAGATATATATTTTACCTTATTGTAGGTTTTGTAAATTTAGTCTGTAATATTCAGGTGCACCTTTTAATGTTACCTTTTTGTTTCAAAGTCCCATCTAATGTATTTTCTCTGAGGTGATTCATCACATAAGACTAGTATCACTCTAAGTGCTGCAGTGATCACTAAGATTTTGTTTCATTTTTCACTACATATTTTTTGCAGGCGCTTTCAGTGTAGCTAACTAGTGGTATTTGGGATCATTTTAAATATATGATTGGAATTAATGTTTGTCCATTAGCATGCTTAATTTTCTGCTGACCAGCAGTTTGCATGGCCAGAATCCCTGGTTGACCATATTTTGGTGTGGGAAGGTGTGGTTCACTGCGGTCTTTGTAACAAAAGCCTTGTTTCTCATCTTATTTCTGGTAAGTGGATGCTTATGTTACTTGGATCACTTGGACAGGAGAAAGGTTTAAAATCTTTCGCCTGCTGCTCTTCTGAGATCGCATTAACGTGTAACATAGACAAACTGCAACCCTGTAAAAATCGAGACGTTGTTAGGAGGAGACCTTTCGGGTATTTTTTGTCACTAGTTTTCTCTTATTCCCGAGAATGTCCATCCGATGTAGTTATTGGACTTAACAGTATTGTTGTGTACTACGTTGATGTAGCTGAAAAAGCCTGACAGCAAGAAACTGTGAATTATATTTGTGGCAGTCTCTGAAAACTAGTTTTTCAGTCCAAGTACCATGAAGGAGAATCCCTCTCCCCTACCCCATCCTAGAAAAGTAATTTTATATTTTGTGTGTATAAAGTTTTAAGAATCGAAGTTTCATATTGTACTGAAGTTTAGGTGTCGCTTGGTAAATCTTTGCTGCAGCATATAATTGAAGATGAGTAAGGCTTAGTGTGGTAGGGGTCCTGGTGTGGAGTT
The DNA here is from genome assembly GCF_001604755.1 of Lepidothrix coronata. NCBI lineage: Eukaryota > Metazoa > Chordata > Aves > Passeriformes > Pipridae > Lepidothrix > Lepidothrix coronata. Next base: position 6,589,578 of record NW_016690188.1, read on the forward strand.
AATTATCGTACAGTTCTGGTGAGAAAGCCCAACATGTATGAAATGTGTCCTTTTTTTTTTTTTTTTCTTTGGACTTGTAAGATGTAAAAGTGCTTTTTTAGAACTCTGACCTATTACAAACTATTACCTCACTTTCAGCCAGCTGGATCCTCATTCCACAGTGTTGTAGGCATTATTGTGGCCGTAACGCTTGAGTACAGCTATAGAGTTGAACGTTTGCAGTTAGGTATTGTAGGGACACGTTTCTGGACTTGTTTTTATTTCTGTCTAAAGATAATTTATTTTCCAGTCATTCCCTGATTTTTTTTCTAAAGGTTCAAGACAGTTTCCTTTAGAATTTCTCATTTTATCCCTGTTGCACAGGAGAAGTTGCTGCATAAGCAATACAGGTATGCCTTTACTTTCTTCTTGTTGCAGAACTCGTAACTTGCTGCTTGCATTACCAACCCTATTGCTAGATCTGAAGTCGAACTCTGAATTTTCATGGCTGTTGGAGAAAAAACAATTTTTAACAATGCAGGGGTACCGGTAGGATAGTGCCTCTAGTAAGGGAACACATTCAGCTTCTGTGTTCTCACACAACTCCTCTACCACCTTTTTTGTAGAACTTTCCAGTGCTCGGGGATATTCCTAAACACGGGAGGTAACTGCATGTGTGTTTAGACTGGGTAAGAGCAGACAAGGAATAGTCTGTGCTTTGTCTTGTGGCAGGCCGACATTTTCATATAAATATTTCTTTCATGAGTATCTGGGAGTACATTGCCTTCCCCTGAAAAATCACGGGAGCTGGCAAAGGGATTCAGGGGCTTTAGGGTTGAGTAAGCTTTGTTGAACAACTTTTTAGTTCTGATTGAATTGCTTTTTTATTATCTGCAACGATTGTTATACAGGCAAAACTAGAATTGCCATGTGTTTCTTTCCAGTTTACTTTCAAGTAATGTCCTTGAGTCTTAGGAGAAGAACACAGTGTCCAAGGAGTGAAGGGAGCACTCTGCTGGTCCCTTTTTCTCAAAAACAGTGTGGCTGCATCTGTAATGTAAAGGCCTCTTTCTTCAGTGAAGACAAAATTTGAACTCCTAAGTGTAAGAATGCGTACATTTGTTGCAGCCCAAACTCTTATGAAGGCAAAATTATTAACCTGTACTGAAAGCTTTGTCACAATATTTTAAATAGCTTAAATTCTCTGCCAAATGTTAGAAGTAGAATGGAAAGTGTTGTTTCTCTCATTTTCATGAGGATCAGAAACATCGAGGTATTCCCCACAAATGTTTCAGAAACTAAATATCATTTCAGTCTAGGTCAATGTTGCTTTTTTCTAGGCACCAGTAGATAATGTTGACTAATATTGGTTTTAAAAGCTGTACTAAAAGAAAAATAGTTTTGAGACTAGTTTTAGTACTATAAAGGTTTCTACTTGATCTTGAATTATATTGAAAACTCAGTAATCGGAACCTTCAGAAGCCTGAAAAGCTGCACTGCTACTTATATGCAGTTCTGATGGATGCATCAAATAAAATAGTGACTACAGTAACTCATTTCAAATTATCCAGTGTATAAACACAATGCACTGTGATGATCACTAGGCAGAGAGATATTACAAACTCAAAATGATCTGTAGATCCACTTCAAGTATACTCAGCAAAAACTGTTAAGTAGTTACAGCATTCCACTGTCCATCCCTCTCCTTCTCTCCTGTTCTTACTTTGACTGGGGCCAAGTCTCTGTACCAGTATTACAGCAGCAGTTTTGGACCTCATGTCCTACTGAATTATGCTTATATTCAGGTATTGTCATAAACCCCTTCACATTCAGAGAGCTTTATTTAATCCTCACAAAAATCTCTTAGCCCAGTCACAAAATCAATTTTCCTGGGTGACGTACTAGGAAGGAGGATTTTTTTCGGTCTGTCCAGGGCATTTTATTTACCTTCTTGAAAACAAACATCCCTGCCCCTCTTGTCTCTGCTGAATTGGTAAGTATAATTTAGAAGGACTCAAGATGATAACTCTACCTTATGGAGCAGGGATTAGGACAAAGCCTTCATTCTGACTGGAGCAGAAAAAGTTGTCAGAAAAAATTTCTATAGTCATCACCTAGTACAGTTTAACTTAATATTTTTTTTCCTACACGGAAATAATGAGGACACCACTACAGATACTAATACAGTTTATCAACTACTTGGTGCTACATTTCTCAAATACTTTTGCAGGTAATTTTTTTTATGCCTGCGCTGAAAGCATGTAAACTTTACTGTCACTATAAAAAAGCACTTGTCTGACCTATTCTAAAGTACCAGAAAAGGGATAAATAACTGCAGCACTTTTTCTGTTACAATGCCAGAGTCTTAATTAAATCTGGTCTTCAGGTTATGAGATATTTGAAACGTACAATCTAGGATCATTAATGGCTTTTCAGGTCAGATCACAAGGTCTCTTAGGATATTAATCTGTCTTTTAAAGACTAGTACAACAAAATGTTCTGGAGTTCAGGCAGGGGATGTATATATACATGCCTGGTATTTTTAACTAATCATTTCAATAGGCCATTTCAGGGCTTGACATTTGGAATCTGGGATGATGGGTAGGGAAAGGGAAGTTTCCCAAACTGAAAAATCTTTTGGACCATTGTTTAATGTTCAGTTTGAAAACTATATCACAAGAAAATGGATAGGGATTCTTGCTCCCTTATGCCTTCAGGGAATGAGTAGTATTTAGAATCTCTGGCTGAAATTCAAGCCTTTTTACCATGTAAATTTTTAATATAAACTCATTGACACGCTTTTTACATCTGAGGACTGAAAATGGATCTTAATGTTTAAGTTGTGGAATGGTTTATTTCTTAAATGAAGGGGGAACATTTAAAAAAATAGATTAGAATACCAGCATTAGTGAGCTTAAGGAATTTTAGTATGTAATAGCAAAGTATAGCAAAGTATTTGATTAAAAAAATTAATCTTGAATTGCTAGTCTGTAACTAGGTGCATTCTAATTTAGCAGGTGAATATTCTTTACTTATCGATATATGATGGGCTTTTTGCAAATAGAAACCTTTATCTGAGTCCCATGTGTTGCTTGTACTGATGGGATGTATGCTTACAGCAGCTTACTGCTGCTTTAAAATGTATAAAATGTTTTGAGTGTTTGCTCATAACTCTTTTTAACCTCCACTTGTTAAATTGTCAGACATTGGTATTTTATCAGTCCGCAATGTAAGTTTAAACTAATGTTCTTAGGAATCCAACTTGTACACACACTGTTTAAAAACCCTCAGGGACAGTTTACACACTATCCTCACTCAATTCAGGTACTTGTACTCTCTTCTTAAACCTAGCAGTGACTTGTATTTTGTTTTGCTTTTCTTTTGACGTGCTGATAGCACATCCTTGATGAATGTCAACTTAAAACTCAGTTCAGGTATCCAGGTATAACTCAGCCAAACAGATTTTAAAGCTGCATATTTACTCTCCAGCACACAGTGCCTCAGACACTTATAGTGGCATTCTGTATATTCAGTTATTACTACTGAGCAGATCGCGGTGGGGGTTCCTGGTATGTATTGTAAGAAATTCCTATGTATATTATATAATATGTATTATATTATATACATATATAGTATATATGTTATCTTAAACTTATATATTTTAAAATGCCACTACTAGCCAGCGCAGCTAAAAGTGAAATACATTCCCAGCTGCTTCTGTGAACAGCAGAGGCAGCTTCTTAACGTGGCTCTTGCTTCTCTCTCACCATAACTACTTCTAACCTCAAGCACGGGTCCTTGGCTGTCTGACCTCTACACTCTAGTTATGCAATGTCCTTAGAGAATTCTGTGCACTGGCCACTGTGATGGAAACCAATGGGCCGGGAGTGCTTTGAGTTTATTAGTAATTGTTCTGCCAAAGTTGGTGTTTGTATGACAAGCGTGTAAACCTGTCATATAATCAGCAGAGGTCCAGGTCAGTCACGGTGTCTGTAACCGCTTCCACCTCCTCGGCAGGGCCAGACCTCAGCAGGTGCCTCCTGCCTAACGCTGAGCGCTGATTCACACCTGTAGTGCCAGGCCTCCGTGCTGCGCTCACCTGGAGGCCAAACCGGAACTAAATCTGCTGGTCTGCCCTCACAGTGATCTGTTGGCAGTCGCAAGTCAGCAACACCTCTGCTTTATTATTTGACACTTTACAGCTAAAAAGTCTTCTCTTTCTATTTATGTAACCCATAGTCTTTGAAGAGTATGGAAAATGGCATTTCTCTCTGACCTCTAGAAGTTCAAGTGTCATGGGAAAAAAAAAAAACAGGAACCCCCCCTTTACTCTTATGGACCTCATTTCAATATACTGTTTACAGTTTGACGGAATTGTATAATTTAATATTTCTCTTGTACTGTAGTTTATATTTATTTACAGATTTTTTTTGTACTGTGTGATTTGAATTTTTTGTTCCTTGCTATGATCAATGTTTTATGTAGTAGAGCACTTATGATCACAAATTAAGGTTTTTGGTTTGATTGCACTACATTAATTTTTTTAATGCAGTTCTGATTTTTTGACTGGACTAAATAAGCTGTGTCTTAATGTATGTGATAAGTACTTTTAAATTTTTATTTCATGTGGTCCAATTTATTTTTTGCATTGTATGTCAAAGCGCTAATTCTCTTGTTGTGCATGTGTAAGATTTAATGGCTCCATTGTATTATTTGACCATGTCATTTTGGAAACACATTCCCAGCTGTAACGTTGTGTATGGTAGTTTTCACTGGATGCTAGACTTTTCAAAACCACTATTCTTCTAATAAATTTTGTTGTGAAAAACTTTAAGGGGTTCCAATTCTGTTGTTTCTAGCGTGCTTCATAAATGCTTGCACTAATCACCCAAGGGTATGAAATGCAGACCATCACAACTGGGGAGAAGCAGGGGAGGAAGTGAAAATAGAAGGTAAAGCAATTTCTGGCTGAAGGATCGAGCTTTGGAATCTCTCTCCTCCATTGGGTTCTTGTCCTAAATAAGATTGGCGATAAAGCTGCTTTAGCAGCTGGGTAGGGAATACATGTGAAAACTGAAACTCTTGTCTCATGGCAGCCCAGTCTCATGAACTCCTGTACTCTAATTTGTGCTTCCCTGCTGGCCACCTTAATTTCTTTAATGGTAAATAATTTATTCAGTGAAGAAGGAACAGTCTCTCAGGAGGGAAAATAAAAGGTGATGTAGGCTTGTTCACTGAGCGCTTAGTAATGAGCCAAGGTAGGCAGGGTGGTAATGAAAGCGTGGCTGGAGCCCTGGGCGCTGCCCCGTGCGGGTCGGTTCGGCTGTGGGGTTGGCAGCGAGCAGTGCTCTGGTTTGGGCAGCTGGGTTGTAGACGCTGGAGCAGACACAACCAGGCTCGGGGAGGTTGCTTAGCTGCTCGCTAAAGCACTGCTGTTGCTTATATTTTCTCTGCAGCTTTACTTTCTTTGCTCTCCCTCCACAGAGGGGGCAGGCACCCAGCTCCCAGTTAGCACAGGGAGAGCTCCAGCAACTCCATCCTGCTCTCCCCCTGTGCAGGGGCACCAGGCCAACCCAGCGGTGACACCGTGCTGCAGCTGGCCCTTCTCTCAGACCTGTGTTTACTTTCTTGTGACTGTACTTTGGGTTGCACTACTTTTGATGTTATGCATTATTGATACCGAAATGCTGAATACTAAAAAGTAGGTTACAGTAAGTGGTGTATAATGGAACCCATGTGAGTTTAGGCATATCTGCTGCCCTTTGTGTTCAGTCCTAGTTTGATTTTGAAAGTGATGCATAGGGATTTCCTGGCTTTAGGAAAATTTATAATGCTTTATAATGTCTAGCTCAGGTTTCTTTTCTCATGAGAAATTGGCTTTCTTTGCTTTTGCTATTGAAAAGTAGCTAATTTAGGGTTTGCAATTTTCAGTGCCTTTTTTTAAAGGTCCTTAAATAACTGTTACACTACAAACTATTGTATTCCTTGTATACTAATACTGGTATTGAAAACAAAAAGCAAAATGCTAATTGGGTGTTGTCATTGGTTTAGCTTTACCAGGCAAATCTCTTTTAAATAAAAAACTTGGTTTAACTAGAGATTCCATCTTACACTTATTCAGGAATAGTGAATCTTCATGAGTAAATAGCTTGAAAGCTTTGTGCAGTAAACTATCATTTATCGTATTTTTTTCTCTATATCTGAATACATCTGTCAAATCTATGAAAATAGCCTTTGAAAGTGATGCATCACATTCCCATCTGCCATTCTTTAGGATGCATTACACTCTGCAGGCTTGTCCCAGAACATTTTTAATCAACGCTTTAGTCCTGCGATTATCACAAATACCAAGTTTTTCTGCTTTTCCTGAAGGACTTGCTGATGGTCTCACACTGTTAAGCTGAAATTGTTCAGACTTAAAGGAATACAGTCTTGATTTCATAGAATCAACCGGGTTGGAAAAGACCTCTGAGATCATCAAGTCCAACCCCTGATCCAACACCACCCTGGTTACTAGACCATGGCACTAAGTGCCACATCCAGTCTCATCTTAAAAACCTCCAGGGACAGTGAATCCATCACCTCCTTGGGCAGCCCATTCCAATGTCTGAAATTTCTTCTTTTAAAGCTTTTTCCTGTACCATGATGAGAGTACACAAGATGTTGCACCCAGACCCAGTAAGAAGCATCCAACCTGCTGTGTTTTAAAAGTAGAAAAGAAACACAATTAACCCTGTTAGGCAGATTTAAAACTTGCCTGTTAATTTACTTCAGCTTGTTTGGACTCAGGAAGGGTTTGGAGCTACTCAGTTTGTTATTGGAAGAGGCAGCTGCTTCTTTCGAACCTGCAGGAGCATATCTGGTCACCTGAAGTAGCAGATTCTTTATGGAGTAGCAGTTGACTGTAACCCCTCATACGCCTGGGTCACTTGCTACAATGCAGATACTCCAGCAGATGTGAAATGAGAGGCTCTGCTCATTGGTCCCTTATGGAAGCATGAGCTGCTGGGAGAGGGAAGAGCAGGAAGCTTCAGATGTTGGGATTAAAACTAGATCTGAAAGTAGGCAACTCGCTGAGCTCAGCATGAAGAATCTGAAAGTTGAAAATCATCTTGAGTTTTGTGAGTGAAGCTGGTTTAGTTAAGGAAATTCCTGAGCATCACACTTTCATCTTCCTGTGCAACCAAAGCCAAGACCTTGTGTCTGCCCAGAGTCAAACTGCAGCAGTGCAGTAAGGCGGATCACCAGTGGCTTTCCTGCCTGATCACGCTGAGCTCTCTAATTTCCTAGCGGCATGACAAAAGTGGGTCTGGGGGAGGGGGAGGATTTAAGTCCTGATTTGGGAAAATACTTCAGCAAATCGCTATTTTCTTAATCTGCAAACCCTGCTCTGGCAGATGCCCAGCCAAGGGTACTGGCTGAATGCTGGTTTTAAGTGGAAGTGAATAGCAGGTTCCTGGACCTGTTTTAGGAATGTGATTCATGTACAGAGAAACGGAGGTACAGAACCAAAAGCAATTTCAAAAAACTGAGCTTTAAGTGTCAGGGCAAATCTAGAATTATGGACTTTGATACAATGAAGATGGCAAAGAGATTAAAAGGAAAGTTGATCTTTTAAATGTAGTTATTCTTGAGACACTTTAATAAATGTTACAATGCTGGAAGGACCCCAAATAACATCATTTGTGAGAGTGTTGTTTCCCCGATCTGATGCATTTAATGCAGATTCTGTAACTTAAAATCCAGGATGTTCTCAGTTGTCTAGTAGGGAATTCAGAAGAAATCTGAATTACTTCACACTTATGAATTAATTAAGTTCCTTCTTGCCCACCTCCCTGAAAACCTCAAACAACACAACCTTTAAAAGCTCTCTTTTGGTATCATGAAGAGAGAGAACAAAACAGTTACATCTTGTTTTTACAGGTCACTTTGAACATATCAAAATTTGCAGGTCGCACTTCAAATAAAACTTCTAAAAGTCTTCTTGTGCCGCCTCCTCCTCTGCAGGTGTCTCACAGCTCTGCAGGAGGTCTGTTCCCTACACACTTGACTAAAAGGCAGATTTTTGTCTGAGATGGCTACAGCTCAGATTTCCAGGAATTGTTTAAAAGCTCGGCTAAAATTAGAAACGCTTAAACTATACTTCAGAGCATAGTAATATAAGCACTGATGCCTGAAAATGCAAAGATTGCCAGAATGAAAATACAGCTGCATCTCCCTAAGGAACTGACCGGAGTCCTGAGCTGTAACCTACCCAGCACCCACAGTAACACCATGAGGGATGGGGCAGAGGGGCAGAGGCTTCAGCTGTCGCCTGTGCCAGAGCCTGCGGTGGGTCCTGCTGCACATGGATCCTGCCCTGTCTCCCTGGCTGTGGTTAGCGGGGCTGGCTCAGTCACAGCTCGCTTGCCTACCTTTGCCGGGCTCCTGCTCCAGGTGCAGATCAGCCAGCCATGTGCTGACAGGAGTGGTTTTTCTGTACAGGATTATCAGCAAACTGCCTGTAAAAATTACAGTGCTAAATACATGGTTTTGTTACACCTACTAAGGTTTGGGATTTTTTTTTTTTCTGATGTGCAGCAAGATCCCATTGTCCTGTGTCCCAGATCCTCCTGCCCAGCTAATAAAACATAGGGCTTGCTTAACTCGTTTTGGAATGACATTCCTAACTTTGAAAGGGGCTTTTATGGTTTCCTTTCTTAAAGCCAAGCCTTTGACTGTGCTTTCTTCTCCCTGAGCTTTAGAGGAAGGCCCTGACATAAATTGTCAATAGTTGCTCTGGGTCTGCAGGGAAAACCTGACACTAGGAGAAGCTGAACAGCTTCCCTGCACATGTGAAGGGGTTTTCATACACACAGCCAATATCTGTGCTGTAATCTAAGCCTGAGGTGTTTGCTTAGAGGATCCACTAGTTTCTGCCACATTCCCCTTTCAGGTGAAGGTGGTGGCATAGTTTTTTATGTTTTCAGATGTGCTGTAGTCACACATGGCATCTCCCTCAGATTCCTTTCAGGCCTTTAAGGCAAATAGCTGTGTGTGAGGTGTTAGCAGTGGTTTAAAACAAACGATTTGACTTCAGAAAGGAGACTGTAAAAAAAGACCCCATAGGATTCTGGGTTTGCATAAGAAGCTGTCATAGCAAATTTACTCTCTTTGTACAGAAATACATTTTTCCTTCTGATTAGTAGCCATTGAACATCAGCTCGAGGTGTGAAAGCTAAACAAGCTTACTCGGTACCTGAAGTGTGTTTGCTAATAACGAAGTTCTGGTCAAACCGTGGTGGCATCTGCCTGACCTCGCTAGAGATCTGCCTAGCTGTAATTCAGTGAGCTTTGCTGCTCATGCATTAAAAAAAGTAGATTTTTTGCTCCTCTTTCAGGCCCTGTGTTGGGCCCTTTTGTCTGATAGACAGACACAAGTGTGTATGACATGGGTTACAGCTCCACTGCTCTTTAATTCTAGCCGCCTTGCCCATACATGTCCTTATGTTGGTGCCTTTACTTTTGTTTGAGTGTAGACTGGATTGCTAATTGATAAAGCAGAAATAACATAATTCTGGATTTAAAAGAAATATTCTTTGCACTCCTTTAATGATATTATTAAATTAGGAATAGTAGGTACAAAATATACTGTAATAGTATAATATAATAGTATAATAGTTATAAATCTTAAAATCAAAGTGACAAAGGTAGTGGCTGGCAAAGAGCAGGTTGATGAGGTTTGGATTTTGGCTGTTTCATCTGTTCTTTTATAGCTCACAAGTGAAAAAAAGGACTTTCATCGCAAGATTTGTAAGAGTGGCAAGGCCTCAGCAGGACAACGGAGGATCTGGCACTCAGCCTTCTGTGGGTCAGAAATCCCCATGGTATGCATGGTTTGGGCTCTGGTGTTGCCATCTGAATATCTGAGTCGCTGCAAGGAGGTTTCTTCAGCGATGGTTTAGCTGCAATTTCTGGGGATGGTCCCGTCCTGTGTTTCTCTGGTCATAAAAAGCACAGTGCAAGTGCCATCATCCCGTTAGCACCGTGGTCTCGTTACCACTGCGTGGTTTAGCGTGAGTTCATTTCTCTGAGCTCTCAGGGTTGCATAGTGCACTTACTGTTAATACAATAAAAAACATTTGCGGGTAGAGGAGATCCGTGAGTGCTTGATGGGCAGCGTGTGCTAATGGGTCATCATCGCTTTAGTTTCCTCTGGGAAGGTTAGGGACTCATTTTCCTGCTGGTGGGACCAGGGAGGTGCAGAAGTCAGAGCAAGGCAATCTGTGAAGGCATCTCAGGGGGATCTGCAGGGCTGTGATGCTCGCTGCTTCCTCGCTGCGCATGAGGAGTGATGAGTCACTTCTGCTTTTTCCAAAGGATCTGTTCCTTTGCAGGCATAAGCTGTTGTTGATAAATTTTTTCACTTTATTTTTCCCTTTATGACAAACCAGCAATTGATGGGTTTTGTTGCCAGTGTAAAGAAACAAACAATACCTATCATTATACTGCAGAATGGAAAATGGCACAGTGATAAAGTACATTTTAACTGTGGCATCCATTTATAAAGGGTAAACTGCCAAAATCAAGAAGGCTTTAAATATGGTAAATATTCCTAAAGAAAACTGGCTGAAGAAAATCAGTGGTGATGGCATGTTACATACTAAGCAAGGTGTTGTTCCCTACCTCAATTTGCCACGTAGCTGCACAAATATTTGATGTGCGTGGGAAGATGGGACCTTTTCTAGTGGACATTTGCCATGGTCATATGAGGATTTGTTAGTGTTCCTATGTGTGACAATATAATCAAAGGAGAAAAATAATGGTGGGCCAGGATACCAAGGTGAATTTTTGAGAGGAAAAATAGGCTCCCTTAAGAGAGGGAGGAAGGACAATAGTGTGTAATGACAAGGGTTAAAAAAAAAAAAAAGATGATGTGAGGGATGTGCAGAAATGGAAGGATGAGAGGTTTGAGCTGAAGAGGAGGGGTGTGCATTAGCGCAGAGGAAATCTCTCCCCACTGGTATGCATAGAGACATTTCCTGCCTTATGTTTTGGTTTCTTAATAGTTATCTGACTATAAAATTAACCTACATCATTTAATGGTAGTTGAATGGCAGTTAAATTAACCCACTTTCAAAATAGAGCTTACCTAGCCCGTCAGCTCTGAGACAGGCTCGTCCCCAGGCATTCGGGGCTGCAATCCACTTCTCTGCCTTAACCTATTTCCCAAGCAGCCAGCCAAAGTGGTGCATCAGAAACAGGGTTTGCTGCTCAGCCCAGCAGCTGACAGGGAATATGGACGTGTATCAAACCACTAGTTCGTATTTCACCAGGCATTTCCGTGCAAGGAGGGATAACGTCGGCCCGTGTGGAGCGCCGCCGTTAGGAGTTGTGATACTGTTTCTATTAACAGCGTGGCCTGGATTATCTGAAGCCCAATTATCTGAATCTCCAGGTTATCTGAAATGGGGTCATATCCCCCAATGTCTGTTAATTACACCCAAGATATTCTCTGCTCTCCAGTCTTCCATGGCCCCTCCCACGGGGTGACCGAGCTGTGCTGAGTGTGGTTAGCTCTAGCGAGCACTTTATCTAGCTGCTGCATTTGGGTTTTCGTATCCATGTTGGAAAAAACCCAACCTGGATAATTGCAGACTTTAAAATCCTTGAAGACTTCTAGTAGTAGGCAGTAGCCATTTGTGGCAAAGTGCCTGTTGGAGCTGGGACCAGCAATGTCTGTTGGGAGGGCATCTGACGCATTTGGGGTTTCTTCTCCCTTACAGTGTAGGTGCAGCTTAGGAGGGGAAGGTGTGGTTTTTCACAGCACAGCATATCCTGCTTGGAAGCCTTCATTTACTTCAGATGAGTTCACCTTTGGTGTGTTTCCCTGTTGTTGAACCTCTGCAGTTGCAGTGGCTCCAGATGACCTGTGTGTGCATGCCAGAGGGCTGGGGAGGGAGAACTTTGTCCCCTGTATGCTGCAGCACAGACTGGAACCAATAGCGATGGACTTGGAGCAGGGAAGAGGCCATACACCTTCCTCACCTTGGGTCCAGAGCTACTGTGCATTCACAACTCGTACCTGGGACAGTTAAAGATACTCAGGGCATCCTTCTCTACTCCATAGTCCCTATGGTTCATTCTCCCTTCTCTTAACAGGGTGCTGCTTTTTTTAAAATGTGCAAAGCTGTGAAAATCATTGTAAGAACTTTTTTTTTTCCCTGCCCGCTTTTGTTATCTGTCTTCTGGTGCTGCCTGTTTTTCTATCTATTCTGGTCTTCCAGTGCTATCTATACTTTTGGAGCACCTAGCTCAGGGAAGATGCTCAGAAAGAAACAATCATGGCATTTTTTTTTCCTTAAAGGGAAGATCCCAAATGATCTTGATAATTAGAAAAATTAGCAAGGACAATTCTGGAAAGGCTTTGGAAGCTAGTATGTAGAATAATATTTCCAACATGATAAATTTCCCTTGGTTTTAAAGCAATAGCTCAGTGGTAAGATTTTTAATTAGTCATTAAATATTGTATTAGAAGTATCACAATTGATGATAAACTACTGTAGAATATGGTTGGGTTAGTTACTTGGGGAAAGTGGGAGTGGAGGAAGTTATGACAGGAATATAAAAAAGGTAAACTTGTTTGAGGCTGCTATTGGTTTTTTGTAATGTGAAACTGAATTTGGTTTGCTTGATTTTTATTTGGTTACAGGTGGGGAGAAGTGATTTTTAATGTTTAACTATTTTAAAAATTAAATAAACAAATAAAAGACACTGCTCTGAAGGGTTAAAAATTTGAATCTGTAATGGATGTTGTTTGTCCAGTCAGTTGGCTTCTTGTACAACCTGGGTACCTTGACAAATACATGCAGCTGACAAAAACCCCAACCAAACAAAACACATCTATAAGCTGTTTCTTCCTGCTTTTCAGTTGAAATACAAGCTCAGTCCATCCCCATGTGCATCACCAAGGATGGAGTAAATTCAGGGGCCTTGAGAATCTGACAACAATATTTCCATAGTTATTTGGCCTGTGCTTTGCACAACTTCAGCTTTTCATTTAGGGAAGGAAAATGCTTTTTCTCCTTCTTAACTGTTATGTGGAGCCTCAGCTCTTTGAGTGCTGCTTTACTATTTTTTTTCAGCGCAGCAAGAGAGAATTACTGTAGCACCCACAGAGGTGTGAAGGGACTCATTCATCTGTGTGGGGAGTGTTAGGTGCCAGGCATATTTCTGAGGATTGAAATACAGGCATTTAAACTGGTGCATCCAGTGTCAGCCGTTAATTGGGGCTTTGAGAGATGAGCTCCAGAAAATCTTGCTGCAGTGGCTTACACTATTCGTGCCCATGGCTGATTTACCCATCTCCTGCAGGGAATCGCTGCATCCCAGAGCAGTGCCAGCAGAAGGAAGCATGTCCCCCACCTCCACCTCTCCAAGATCTGTGCTACAGCTAGGAGTGGAGATGGGTTTGAGCACAGTACCGCGTGTCAGATCCTGTCTCGGTCCTGGCAGGTTTACTTTTGCACAGCCACTCCAGCAAGCTAAACTGGGACTGGCAGAGAACTCATTACCCCCTTCTGTTGGGTGAGACCTCTGCATGCAGCCCTCTGGCACAGGCAAAGCGAGCCCACCTTTGGCGACACGCAGCACAGCCGCTTCCAAGTGCAGGCTCAGCACATAGGATTCACTGCACCCTCGGGGCTGAGGTCAGCTCACCTGATGACCAGCCATGAGTGTGATCCTTTTAAAAGGCTGTTTCTTCTTTGCAATCCCTCAAAACAGCATTTCCACTCTCCGTGAAAAATAATCTAAGTGGTTGAAACAAGCAAGGCTGGAGGTGCCACCCGAGGGCAGCGAGGCAAGCTACCTCAGACCTTGGGCTCACAGTAGGCATGGTCAGTGCTTTGAGTTCAGCTGACAGAGTGCATTGCTCACCAGCTAGGCTTTCTTCTTAGCCATCCACGTGTATGAAATCTCCACTTTTAGTCAGGTTTCCAAGACACACTTCAGCTTGGTGGGGTACTCAAGTGGTACCTCTGTTTTTGGGTGCTGCAAGGCAGCGCTCTGATGACTGGCACAGAGTCTGCTGTGTGGCAGCAGGAGAGGGAGGGGAAAGGTCATCCCCGTAAAAATATTGAATTGGATTTTATAAGTTTATAGCTATGTTTTGTTTCTTTTACAGAACTATAATCCTGGTGCTTAGAGTGGTCTGAAAGGAACAGAAACACTTAGCCTTGAACTTTTGTTCTGCTGCTGCTTCTTGTGCCTCCGAGGTACAAAACATATCTGTAAACTTATAATCAATCAAACTGATGTTCAAGGGCTAAAAAAAGAAACCCAGAAAGGGTACAGGCTTCATGTTCAATAGTGAGAAACTTGGGGTGGGCAAACCAGAAGATTGCAGTTGGCAATCAACAGGTTTTTGGAGTCTGGCTTCCCAGGTAGGTTGATATGAACCATCTGATTTCTTTCTCCTTCTCTTTCTTCCCCTCCTTGCTCCCCACCCAAAATACAGTCTTGAGCCAGAGGCAGACTGGGCTGCCCCTAAAGCTCTGTTTCTGGCATTCACAAGCAGAGCAAGCACAGTGTCACCCTGGTACAACTGGAAGGGGGAGATATGACAACCCTACCAGTGAGTTGGGGGCACTCCAGAAGCTGGGAAAACCTCCTCAGGCTGCATAGGGGGAAATACAGATAACTTGGCCTTTCCTCCCCATACTGGAAATGCTGTATCTGTGCAGTCTGTAGGTGTTATGGATGGACAAACCTCTGCCTTCCCCCAACCCTATCATCCCCAACCCTGTAGCCTTTGTTGGAAGCCCCAGGTCCCCTCCAGTAAGAGCTGGGGGAGGGTTGGCTTCAAACTCCACTAAACAGTAGAGGCACAATGCAAACAAATGTATTGCAGCACGCAGCTATGCAAATAGCTTCAGAGCACAGCACGTTTTCCCCAGCATTAATTGCTGCACCACCGAGGTTGCGTAGCAACAGCTCCGCTTGTGCCTCTGACAGCTCCTGCCCCTTGATGCCTCTGACACCTTCTGTGGCAGGCGGAGAAGGGGGAGAGAACAGGGCTGCCCTGAGAAAGCTAGAAGGGGCAGGAGGTAGTGAGGGGCTCTGATGACAAGATTCGCTTGGGGTGCTGGGGTTGTCTTCTGCTGGCCCAAGGTGACATGTGCGGTGGGGCTGGAAGCAGAGTGTTGGGGCACAGGGACAGAGGGACCCTGGCAGCCACAGCCTTATGTAGGCAGCATTCAAGGCTGGTAGGCAGAAAGGGCAGACCTGCCATCTCCCAGGCTCTGCAGGAGAGCTCACTGACAGGTGGGCTGTCTCTCCCATCGCATTGAATCCTTCTGAGGACTCTATACGGGTTTGTAACTGCACTTGCAGCTTGGCTATAGACATAGAGGGTCCCCAGATAGTTGCCTCTCACTGGCCATGAATCTCCTTTAGGGTTGTGGCTTTTCCAGTCCTTGAGAGAGATGGCACATTCCTCATTCACACCTAAAACTAAGAGAACCTCAGGCCAAGCCCAAGGGGTGAGCACAGGCACCAAAGAGAAGGCTGTAGGTGATATGGGCAGCCCTGGGCTCCCTCACTGGTCTGTCCAGCCTGGCAGCTTCTGTGGGGCTGGTCTGTGCCTCCCAAAAGGCAGGCTCTTCAGAGACAGGCCTGACTGCCTCCTGAGAATCATTTTTCCTCCTGTTTGAAACCATGTTCCCAATTCCCATCCTCTGCATTCACCAGTCAGTCTTCAGCTCCTGGTGTGCCTTTGCCAGGTGGTGGAATCTGTTAGTGTCCAGCACCTCTCCCTGGGAAGCCACTTCAGCTCTGCAGTCAGCTCACTTCTCCTCTACTCTGATAAGCCACATAAACAAAAAGTTTCTCTGCAACAGTTTGTACTGTCCATAAACAACCCTGCCTGAAGCTGTGGGGCTCTTGATATAACTCCACTGTTACAGGTGAGCAAGAAACAAGCTCTTCTCCAAAACTGCATTAAGTAGGGAGGATGTGGGCAATCCTGTGTCCATCGGTCGCCTCACAAGAGAATGTCCAGGGACATGTTTTATTTAATAGTAATAGCCAGAACAGACAGGAATGGTGGGAAGTGCTGGACAGGTACCCAGGCACACAGATTAGCAGGCCTCAGGGAGCACAAACTGTGTCTGGGAGGTCTGGGGATGGAGAGGCACAGGCTGTGGCTCAGCAACCTGGGGGGACAGGGAGAGGCAGGACAGAGGTGGGACCCAGCCACGCTTAGAGTCTGGCTGTAGGTGGTGGGGAGAGCTCTGCCCCAAGGTTATCCTTAGACACCCAGAAAAATTAGATGGTGCCTGCCATACCCAAACAGGGATGGGCTGGGAGGAGGAGGAGGAGATCTGCTGGAGGAGCAGATGAGCTCAAGGTGAGAAGTTGCAGCCCATCTTTGAGCTGAAGTGGCGTGACAGCAGAGGACCCTGAACACAAGGTGCCTGCAGAAGCAGGTGAATTGTGTCACTGAGTGTCAGATGGGTCTTCTAAGGAGAAAGGTCATCAGACCCGAATGGATTTATTTCCCTTATCAAGCAGGAAAAATATTTATCTCTGATTTTTAAATTTACAGCTTGACAAGCTGTGCGTATCTGATTGGCTCCTTGGAGTACAGCGGGGCAAATAAGGTGACAATGAGCACCAAGGCCTCAGTCACACTTCAGAGAAAGAAACTAGGTGAAGGCAAGGCAGAAATGCCACTGGAACCTTTGGAATCAGGGAGCACAGGTCCTCACTGCCACAAAAGCAGGACGTAGGTCTTTCCCAGCCCCACACATTGGTGCAAAACAGTTGTGACCTGTGGCTGGCTGTGTTCGGCATCACAGCTGCAAGGTGAGGAAGGACCACTTTGGTCCCTTCTCCCAGACTAGGAATTCTGTACACAGACCCACAACCTCCACCCTCACCAGGCATCACCCAGCCTTCTCTTTCTTGCCACCCACCCAGGCAACCACTTCACCTGTGCCACAGACTCTTCCTTCACAGCCATTGTGTGTAGCACTGAAGGTGCCCTGGCAAGGAGGAAGGTGGCTGTTTGGCCACTGTAACCCCTTCCCGTGGCTGCCTGGGGAGCATAGCAGTGGGGTGGGCCACAACAGGGCCTCAACTCTGCTGCTGCCATTCAGGCTCCCCGTGGGAAGATGGCTGCTGCTCTTCAGAGCTGAGCTTGAGAGCAGGTAAGGGGAGAGTCTTTGGAAAGGTGGAAAAAAAATTATTCTGACCTCTGCCTCTTCAAAAAGCCCCCTGCTCCAAGCCCAGGGAAGGTGAAAGGTTTTTTATCCCCTTTTGTTATTCAGCAGGGCAAGGGGAGGAGCTGGGCTGTGTAAGAGATCCTGGCTGACATAACCCTTCCCATGCAGGGCTCTGGAGAGGGGCCAGGTTGTACCTGAGTATTTTTATTTAAGCTAATCCCAGGTGCTGCAAGTTGAAAGCCGTCGCAGCGCCAGGTAGAACCAGTCAAGACGGTTGCTGGAGGGTGTTTTTCTTGCCGGGGTGTAGTAAAGCAGTCTCGAGGTATGTTGTTTATTGCTAACCCTGGGAATATGTTCTGGAGGTGCGGAAACGCATCCGGCAAGCTGAGCTCGCTCAGCCTTTCCAGGTGGTTTTGGGAAAACCCTGCCCAAGAAGCCTTTAGGGAAACTGAGTGGCCATGATCAAGAGGCAGAGCCTCTTTACACATAAAACGTTATGCGTGGGCAAATTGGAAAGCAAAGGGCTGGCTGGCAGCTGCAGAGGGCAGGCTTGGCTGCAGCCTGGCATTTCTGGGCAAAGAGGAGACCTGGCCAGTCCTGAACCTGAAGCAGCCCTGGGCGCCTCTCCCTGCCCACCATCTGGGGGAAGGAGGGAACAGGAAGTGCCTCCCTGGTGCTTGTCAGTTCCAAGAAAGCAGCCAGTAAGTAGTAAGTAAGGAACAGGTGAGCCCAAGGCTGTCACCGATCACAGCTGGCTCTGGTCCCTGGCTTTCCCTTCTTTATTTCTCTGCTGATGGCTACTCTGAGCCAGGACTCTTCCTTCTCATCCACCAGTCGAGCCCTGCACCTGACAGCATGGAGAGGGAAAGCCTGCTCCACATGAAGCTGCTTTTCCCTACCCTGCCCCTGAACCCTGTGATAAGCATTGTCCCCCTTGACCCAGATGAATGAGCAAGGTTGGTGTCTGATGCTGGGGGGGGTGGGCAGAGAAAGGCTGTAGAGGGAGAAAGGACTTTCACTCCTGCAATACAAGGCCAGGAGGTGCAAAGTGCAACTGTTACTGCAAAGAAACCCGACGTTGCTGGCAAAGATCCTGTGTCAGGCAGTGTGGGTGCCAAGGCACAGTGCCCCCTCAGTGTGGTCAGGACTGGGTGGGAATTGCCTGTGCTACCGTTGGGAACAGATATGGTCTCGATAACAGCACCTGGCATGGCATTCATGATGAGTTCATGCAAACACTGGGTAATTATCCCTTAACCTCTCCACCAGTAAGTCCTAATTAATTGCCTCTGCCAAGCAGGTAAATGATAATGGCCTGGGTTTGAGCGCTAGCTAGCGGCAGTGACCCTGTGCGGTAGAAGCGCACCTTTCTGCACAACCACTGTGTGCTGACAGCCCATCAGCTGTAGAAACACTTTATTAAATGGCAGCTAATCAAAAGTCAGTGCAAATGGCACTGCAGTGCACAGGGTGCATTGCTGCCTGCACTTCCTGCAGGTTGGGAGCTAACAAGATTTTCTGTGCTGATTACAGAGGAGGTTCAGATCTGCTCAGTTTGCCCCACACCCATCTTCTGCTACTGAGGTATAAGCAGAATGTGAAGACTTTGTGTAGCTCAAGATTTCTGACATCTGGCTTGCCAGCTGGGATGGTGCTTTTCTCCCACCCAGCCTGGCAGTGCAGAGTGAGCTTGCAGAGGTGTGCAGCCATCCTGGTGGGTCCCAGAAGTGCTGGGCCTTCTACACGTGGTACCATGAAGATACTAAATCCAATTCTTTTTAGGTTTGCTTTGAACATGTGACATGGTGCTTATACAATGGGATGTCCTAGGCAGAAGTATAATTATGGGTGCTCTGGCAGTGGGAGACAAACGAAAGTGCAGTCCGTGTCCTGCCAGCAGTGTGCACATGTAAGTGTGCATGCTGGGAGTGAAGGGACACCTGCCAGCTTCAGGAAAACAGAATGCTTGATCCCACGTGGAGGTCAGGCAAGCGATGTGCCCGAGTGGGAGGAGAAGGGTTATTCTGGTTTTGCAGCATAAACTTTGATTCCCTGGGACATGTTACTGATTGCTTCTCTCTTTGTCTCCCTAGTGAGGAAGCAGCAGAGACAATAGCAATAGACTCTAACAATCAGCCGAAGTCTCCACTGGAAAAATTTATGGTCAGATTGTGTACGCATCACCAGAAGCAGTTCATTCGTGTGCTAAACGACATATACACTGAAGTACAACCAGACTCTGACGGCCAGCAGTTGTCTGAATCTGGGAACATGGAGGTCTCTACTTGTGGCTCTGGTTGTAGCCAGCAAAGCACTGAAAATCAGGATAAGGGTGCTACTTTTACTGAATCAAAGCTCCCTTCTTCCTTGGACCCAGGACAGTCAGGGTCCGATGGCCCCCTGCATGTTACGGGACAAGCCCTGAAGCAGCCGGCGGAACTGAAGTCTCTGGACAGAGCAGAGAACTCCAGTCCTCCTTTGAGAAGGGACTTCTGCGAGCTGCCCGTCACCAGGCTTCGCTCTGCTAGTCCAAAGGATAGCTCCACCCAAGGATACCTCAGCACGTTGAACTCTCCCTCTCTGAATTTCCATCATACCGCAAAAAGCCTGGAAGGGCAGCAAGCTGCTGGACACGAGCAAGAAGCTGGTGTCAGAAAGTGTGAGGACAATAAAGAGCCGCTAGCAGGTAAGACTCTTGTGGAAGGTTATATTTCAGTCAAAGTGGCAAATGTGAATGGCAGCGAGGACAGCTTAGACAGCTGTCTGGGGTCACAAAAGAGCTCTTTCAGGGCTCTGCCGGAAGAGTCCTGGGATCCTGGCTTTGCAGTGACCCCCCCTCGCAGAGCCGACAAAGAGAACACTTTGCAATGCAGCTCGAAAGCATCTTTGCACCAGGACTTAGACGCAAAAGAACAAGATGCGAGACCAAAGCAAGAAAACCACCTGCATGCCATGGCCAGGGGCAAGGCAGGCTGCCACCTGCACCCGGCTGACAAGGGCCCGCTCGACAAGTCCAAAGAGGGCTGGCTGCCCACTGGCGCCACACCAGCCGCCCACCGGACCCCCGGTGGGCACCCCCGCACCAAGGCAGCCTCCCTCAGGTCCACTCGGAAGAGCAAGAAGGCATCGGGGTTGAGGATCAACGACTACGACAACCAGTGCGATGTGGTCTATATCAGCCAGCCCATCACCGAGTGCCATTTCGAGAGCCAGCGGTCGGTGTCATCCCACAGGACAGCGAGGAAGAGCACGCGAGGGTATTACTTCAACGGGGAGTGCTGCGAGCTCCCGACTGTCCGCACACTGGTTAAGAGCTCCCGGGCAGAGGAGAGGGCGAGCAGCCCGGCACTGCGAACAGAGACCCTCGTAAGTGCAAAGCCACCCCCGGTGCTCTCAGTGGGGGGGTCTGCAGGGGCAGGACGGGAAGGTGAGAAGAGGGTTTCCCTGAGGCTCCTGGCCAAAGTGGCACCAACCAGCCGAGAAACAAAAGAGAGAGCTGAGCTGGGCTCCATGCAGCTCCGAGATACCCGAGCGCTCCGGTCAAGGGAAGCTGCCATGGCCATGCCCTTCTTCTCCCTCTCTGCTCCACCCAGCCCCCAGAAAGAGGACAGATTGGCCGGGTCACCGCCCCCTGGCTGCCCTCCTGCTGAAGGAGGGGGGATGAGAGTGGGAGGCACTGTCACCTGTGAGGCTGTCAGCAGCCCGGGCTCCTCTGGGGATGGCAGTGGCAGCAGGCAGGCTGCTGATTTTGCTGCCATTCCAGTCCCACAAGCACACAATGGGGAGGAATGTTGTCCAGGCTCTGACATACAAACTGATCCAGACCTCGCTGCCAGCCCAGAGCCAAAGTCCCCCTCACAGCCCTCTGCCACTACAGACACAGCGCCCTTGGCCCACGATGGTGCCAGGGATCCTGACCAGCTTCCAGGCTCAGGGGATGCAGAGCTCTGCGAACAGTGCCTGGCAGAGCCCTCCCCATGCTCTCCAGGCTCACAGGCTCCTGATGAGCCCCCTGCCACCATGGATGGGGAGAGTCCCCTGGAGCCCCCTGAAACCTTGCAGTGTGTAGATGTGAACAAAAGCATTGATGCTAAACCAGAAGCCGAATCATCGGTCATGACAGATGATGGCTCTCTTGAGCAAGAGGATGCTGTGCTGGTCAGCACAGCCCTCCCCAAAATCTTGGAAGGGGAGGCAGTGAAGAATAACAGCACAGCAGGTGAAAAAGAGCCTGTTGAAGGGGAAATGCCACCTGATCCCAACAGCTCAGACACTGCAGGGAAAGACTCTGTCTCTTCCAAGGACAGTCTAGACAAGAAGCGAAAGAAAGGCAGGAGAGTACTTGTGGCATCGGATCGATGTCTCCGAAGCCAGCAATCCCAGTCACCTGCCGAGGGCAGTGCTGAGGACTCTGGTTCTTCCAGCTCTGTGCAGCTTCCTTGCTTTCAGATCAAACTCTCCAAGAGCCCTGGCGCCAAGCGGTTCAAGAGAGAAGTGGAGCTGGATGAGGCAGCATCCACACACTTCCCAAATGACTGCTTCCCCAGTGTCCTGCTCAAAACTAGCGAGGGGCCAGGCACTGGCCAGGCTCTAGAGAGTATCGCTGAGCAGCAGCCAGGCGAGGAGAATGGTGTCACTACCAGACAAACCTATAAAAGCATCTTAGTGAAAGAGACTGCTGCAGAAGGAGAAAATCCCTCTAAAGATGACCCCTCTGCTAACAGCAGCCAAAGTCAACTGGATGAGATGCTGGAAATCAGCGTCCAGCCTGATTCTGAGAAGAAAAACATTCTCCTCCCTCCAGAGTACAGTGTTCCTGTAAATGATGCCAAGCAAGTGGATGTGAAACCAGGCAATGCCAGTGCAAAGGGCAAGGAGAGCTTTGACAGTGCCAGGGATATGGGCAAGCCGGTGAACTATGAGCTGGTGACTGATTCGCCTCCATGTCCCAGCAGCAGAGGTGGAAACAAGCATCTTCCAGCAAAAACTGCAAAGCATAAAAAGGTTGCCCTGCAGTTTTATAACTTACGACACACACCTGCACCTGCACCGGTAGACACTGCAAAAAAGAGCACACCAGGGAAGGAGTCTATGCAAGTGATCCCCAAACCAAGGGATGAACACAGTTCAGGGAATAATGACTGCCCAGCACTGGAGGACATAGACATGGCTGACAGCAAACCAAAGTTCATGGAGTGGTGTGCTGAAGAGGAGAACCAGGAGCTCATTGCCGAGTTCAACACTCAGTACATGAAAATCCAGAAGGGCTGGATTCAGCTGGAGAAGGAAGTGCAGCCAACCCCCAAAGTAAAGAACAAAGCTGACAAATTGAAAGAGATTTGGAAAAGCAAGAAAAGAACACGGAAAAGTAGAGGATCACTAGAAGTGCAGAAGCTTTCTCCTGTCCAGATGCTCTTTATGAAGGCCTTTAAACTGTCTGACATATGCCAGTGGTTTCTGGAGACAACTGAAACCAGGTCTCTAGTGATCGTGAAGAAACTCAACACCCGTCTCCCAGGGGAGATCCCCCCCATCAAAGTCCCCATGCAGAAGTATTCTGCCTCCAGTCTCTACCCCAGCTCACTGCAAGCTGAACGTTTGAAAAAACATCTCAAGAAGTTCGCTGCCACTACCCCAGCTCGAAATAACCTGAAGAACCAAAAGCTTTGGGCCAAAATTCGTGAGAGTGTTGATAAAGCAGAGGCTGAAGAAGCCACCACTCCCAACCAGACCTCTCCTACCGATGCCAGTACCAAGGAGCTGAGCGAAGACAAAACCACTCAACCTGCCCTCAGCTTGCCCACGCAGGCAAGCACCAGGATCCTGCGCAAGTACTCCAACCTGCGGGGCAAGCTGCGAGCCCAGCAGCGCATGGTGAAGGCTGAGAAGCGGATTGATGGCCCAGGGGACCATCTGTCCCTGGAGAACAAGCAGAGCCGGAAGAGTGTGTGCATCAACCCCCTGATGTCTCCAAAGTTGGCCTTGCAGATCAAAGCAGCCGCCTTTCCTGCTAAATCTCCATCAGTGGATGGGACAGGGAAGGGGCGGAAGGGGAAGAGCAGGTCCCAAGAGGACCCCTTGCCCAAAGTCGACCTCCAGCTCAGCAAGAAGAAGAGGATGCTGAAGGAGAGCGGGAGCACCCAGGAGAGATCCAACTCCTCCACCAAGGACAAGCTGCCTGCCAAAAAGACGAGTAAAATAAAGCATTCAGAGGTCAGCACAAAAGCTCCTGCCACCCGAAAGCAGGCTGCCATGGAGAAGAGCAATAAACTGGTCAGAAAAATGTCTTTCAAAGAGAAGAGAGTCCCAAAAAGGCAGCTGGAGAAGGTGCGGCTCCCTATGCGGAAGGGCAAGGAGAACACCAGCAGACGGACACTGCTACCCCCCAGCAATGAGGAGCTGTCCAAGTCTCCGAAGCAGAAGCCCCTGGGGGAGTCCTCCACACGGTCACAGAAGATGGCCAACAAGAAGCACAGCAGTGGGAAGACCCTGACAAGATCCATGAAGAAGATGCAGGAGAACAATGTGTCACAGGGCAAGAGGAAGCTGAGGGCAAAAGTGGACTGTTCGCACAGCAAACGCTCGCGACTGGACCCGAAGTAGCGAAGAACCGGTAGCCATGTACAAAACTGATGTATAGTAGTAACCCTTTACCATGCATTAACTAAAGCTGCTTTTATAAGCTGTAGCAAGCCTTTAAAAATCCGCAGTTAAAGGATAACGCCCATGATTTTAGACATCAGCAGATGTGTCTCGGACAGAGAAGAGGTCAGCCTGTCTGGCTCTACTGTTCAGAAGGAAGTTTCTGCAGTTTGAAAGTTCCTTGGGTTTTTTAAACTTGGAACCAGGCAGTTTTTGTTAAAAGTACAGTGCCTTATTTATCACTTTAAAAATAAAAATAAGAAGCTGGTCTGTGTGATTTGGAGGCTTGCGTTTTATACTTGAGGCACAAGCACTTGTACTGTAGCAGAAAGAAAACCACCTTCGTGCACGTGAAGTAGCTTTCGTCAGCTTTGGGTGCACACAAACATTTCCCTTTCCTTCAGAGTCCTTCTTCTGTCTGTCTTTTTAGTGGCATTTAAAGCAAAACCAAAACCATTTCCCATCACTGAAGGAGAGAAAGGCGAGTCTGTCCTTTGTTGGTTCGTTGGTAGCAGCTGCTGGTGTCCTGGACTGTTACCTGCATAAGAGTGTGAAGTAGCTACTGGTGTGTGTGCTGCTGATGGCTGCCTGCTTCCCACTGCACAGCCTGTGGGGTGGGGTGAGCCTGCTCAGGCCAAGGACGTGCTGTGGGGGCTCTGGGTACCATGCTGCTGCATGCACTGCTGCCAGTCGGGCATGTTGGGCTGTATCTGTCTTTATTTCTTGCTGGCTTCAGGGATGAACCAGTCCTGCCATGCTCTGCTCTTGGACAGACCTCCTTCTCCCATTTCCCTGCCCTCGTGGTGATTTCTGTGGTCTCTGATGGCAAAGCTGTTTCTGCAGCTCTTCACTGAAAGTTGAAGGGCTCCCTTTTTAAGGGCTTGAGCTCCTTCTGATGTTGGTGCTCTGCAGGAGGGGAGCCCTGGCCCTCACCCTGTGCTTTTGTGCATATCTTGCCTAGTGCTCTCCTAAGCCAGGATTTGCAGTTGGAATAGGGTTGGGATAAGGGACTGCCTTAAGTTTATTTTTTACCATAATTTACATTTCATCCTTTTACTAGCAAGGTGTGAGAGGTTTGTCCTTGCTTGCATCTGGCTGTGGAGTCTGAAAGAGGCTGAATCTCTACACTGTCCTGCATGACACCTTTGCAAAGCTCCTCCTCAAGCCTCTGCAGCCCATTTAAAAGCCAGCTGGGGGTCTGCAGTGACAGAACAGGGTCACAATGCCTGGCTCCTTTGAGAAAAACCTGTTAGAAGTGCATAGAGCATGTGGCTCTGCTGGCTCTGCTGGGCAGAGATGATCAGTGGCTGGGAAGTGAGTGCTGTGGTCAGGAAAGGACCCTGCTCAGCCATTGCGTTCCCACGGCTTCACTTTCACATTCCTGCACAAAGTCCATTTGCAGGAATCCCAATGCCAGCCCCTTCCCACACAGAAAGAGCAATGCCTGGCAAGGCACCGTGCGGGCTCTGAGGTTGCCAGACCTTTAACAGCCGCCTTGCTGGTCCTTGCTCAGCTGCTTGTCCCTGCTGAGAGCAAGGCTCTGGTGCAGGCCATGAGTTCAAGATGTGCCTGCCCTGGGAGCAGAGGCTGGAGAGGTTTTGGCTGCAAAGGGAATTGCTTTTCATGGTTGGTATTGAACCCCAGATCCCAAAGCCTGGGGGCTGGAGGTGAAAGGCAGATAATTGTCTTTAAATCTTTCATTGTACCCATTTAGTACAGAGAATGAAACCAGGAGTTTGAGATTTGCATGCCCTTCATAGAGCACCTCTAGCTCTCCTGCAGGTATTCCCTTTCCCCAACATTGATGCACACATTTTTGTGTGCTACGGCACATTTTTCTCTTACTGTGAAATGTCTGATTTAAAAAAAAAAAAATCCTTTGCCTTTCCTTTGAATCGTGCTAGAATAAGTTAACTCTCTGAACAGCTAGGAAGTGATTAAATCTAGCCTGTCAGTCCCTGTACAGATTAATACGAAATTATCTATTACTTTAATTTTTACTGCATGCATTAAATATGTCAAACATTCCATCAGAAAAGATTTAAAAGCGTTTCAGGAGAGGTGTGAGGCAAGAGGGCACTGATGGCAGTTAAATGACTGTTCTGTACCTTTCTTGCGGGTTGTCTTTCCCTCTTGCTTCTCCATCCGTACTTACGGTCCTCCTCTAACCCCTGGCTGGGGCAGCCTCTCTGCAGTCCCATGGGCCTGGGATTTCTTCTCCTTCCTCTGGGCCAGATGTACGTGTGAGCACTCCTCTTACCTCTGCTCTTCATGCCTTTCCTCTGCAGCAAACCCCCCTTTCCCCATCCTTCACCATCACTCCTGAAGCGCCTGCACTGGTCACCAAGTGCTGACCGCTCCTCGGGGCTTTCCCCCTCTCATTCTCTCTTTCATTTTTTAGCTGCTGGTAAATGCAGGCTGTCCTGCTGTCTTCTGTGCTTCTGGGAGCAGGAACCTCATTAGGATAAAACCCTAGAGAAAGCAAGTGGAGAGAGGCTTTCTAGATGGGGTGCTTCCCAGCCTCCCAGCTGCCTTCCTGCACTCTGGGTTTCTCCAGCACCAGTTGGCTCAAGTGTGGCAAGGCTGGGAGATGGCAGGAGTGGAGCAGCATCTGAGCATCTCTGTCCCGGTTCAGTGAGTGCTTAGGCAGTGGTGGGATCAGCACACTGAGCTTCCTGGCAGTGTCCCTGACAGGCCTTGGCTCCAAAGATGAATGGCAAGGACCTCTCGTGTGAAGGAAACAGAGATGCTAAAAGAAAAGCTATATTCCTCCCACACCTTTTAACTTCCAGTCTCAGTCTGTGGTCTTCTCTTGTATTGCTTCGTTTTGACTCGGTTGGATGGAGGTTTCCTGTACTGAAGGCAGGGAATTGCAGGGCTCCAGAGGGGAGTGAGGTGGGTTTGGCCATGCTGGGCAGCGTGCAGGCAATGTGGTTTGAGACTCAGAATGCCTGCAGCTTGTCCCAGGCTCTGATCACCTTCAACCAGCATCTCTGTCCCTCCCTGGGGATTGCCAGAGACATTTGGCAAGCCTTAGTTTTCCCACATTAGATCCAGTATGTCCTGTGCAAAGAGCCTAACAGGAGCTGGGCTGAGCCTTGTAGGTGTAAATCTGAATTTCTGCACACTTCAGTGAGGAAAGGTAGAGGGTGTGGGGTTTTTTGTCAGGATGGGGCTGAAAAGAGGGTTCTGTGCTGGGCTGTGAGTTGTTAATCTTGTCTTCAGAAAGCAAATGAAGAGAAAGCAAATAATTCTGAGAGTTTTTCCAAAGAAACCCATTTTTAAATACAATTGCCCCAGCCTGCTCCCTGGGACCAGCCTGGGGGCACCTGGCTTGGGTGGGAAAACACAGAGCAGCACCTTGGGCATCTGCAGGGACAGAGTTTGCAAGAGGTGCTGAGCTGGGCTGTCCAAGGTGGTGAGATGGTCTGGGGTTCTGTCACAAGGGACCCCTTGACCCCCTGCTCTACTGTCCTCAGGGCCTGTCCCTGGCACCACAGCCTCTGCAGGGCTCTCCCCACCTGGACAAGTAAACCTTGCTCAGAACTGCTCTGTCTCTGCCTCCTCCTTTCCTCCAAACAACTCCACCTTATTACAGTTTTGAGGAAAGCTGGAGTGATTCTTCTCTACATAGTGCTGTTTTTGAGAAGCTGGCAGAAGTGTTTCCTCCCACAGCTGCTGCACTGGGTGGTGGATTTAACTCATGCAGGTAGTTTTTAGGGAGAGCTGGCTGGTTTGCCAAGGGTGAAGCCATTGCCTGTGGCTGAGCTGTTGCAGGAAGCACTTGGGGCATGACCTCTACAGCCCACCTTGAGGTGGGAATATTGCTACATTTGTACAAGTTCTTGGAATTACGGATTTGTGCAGTCCTTTGGGTTACCCCACAGGGGAGGATGCCTCAGGGGTAAGGTGGGCCAGGGGCCTTTGTCATCTCTAGAAAAGTGTTAAGGCTTTCTGCTCTGAGGAAGCCCCCAGCTCCTTGCCAGGCTTCTCTCCATGCTGTCACTGCTCCTGGAGATGCTGTCTTTGGGTCCTCTGCCTTTCCTGTGTGCATTCTCCATTTGACACCAGTAATAGGAGTCAGGCCTTGCAGACTAAAAGACCTACTTTTAACATGCTTTGCAGTTGATTTTCTGAGTGCTTTATTTTGGGGCAGGAAGAAGGAATGCTGTAATTTGCTAGAAAATTGAATTGGTAGCAAATTAAAGGGTCTGCCTGTGAGGTGATTGTCTGGCAAGGTAGCATTGCCTGGGTAGCTCCATTTTTTTAATCAGCGCTAAGAAATTTGAATTTTTTCTCCTTTTCTTTTTTTCCCCAATCAGTCCTCGTGTTGCATTACTCTCTTGCCAATATACTTCTGTATTTCCTCTCTTCATGAAGCCACATTTCAGCCAGAACAGTGCACAAGAGACACAGAAGTAAGTAGAGGTGATACCACATGTATATAACCTGTTGCTCTTGTTAATGACATGCACTACTTGTTCCTGTTTGTCCTGCAGCGAGGCAATGGCAAGGTGTGCTGCTGAGGCACAGCCCCTGCTTTAAAGCAGGCTGTTCCCAATAAAGGCAGCTTTTATGCCATGCAGGGGATGCACAGGGAGCTGCAGATGAGCTTAATGAATGGAAGGAAATAAGCAACACGATTTATTGCCTTATTCCACATGGACATGGAGTGTGTTTCCATGTGCTATGGTGCAGAGCTGCCCACTGGCACTACCACAGTGCCATCCTCAGATCCGCAGCCTCACTGCGCTCCTCATCTCCTGCGCCACCCTACAGCTCCCTGTGTTTCTTCAGCTCTGGATTTCAAGTGCTTCATCCCACAAAACAGATCTCTTCCAGTTACTTTGGCTGTCCTTGCTGGGCACTTTCTCATGATATTCTTGAAACTAGTCTCCATCATGCACCCCAGTCCATGTAGCAGGTGCAGCATCTTCTTAGCTCTGCACCTTCACTGTCCCTCTGCTGCCAGCCCTCCTCTCTCATTTGCATGCTTACCTTTTCCTCTCTCACTTTGTCATCGGCAGCTCTGGGTCTTCACCCTTCATATGGTCAGGATCTGTCTATCTTAATTAACCTCCAGGAGGAGCTCTGTTTGCCAAGCTCAGAGTCCAAACTTATGTTGGGGGTTGAGTGCTGCAGTAAGAGCAGTTTGAGCCCAGGGTGGCCCTTACTACCTGTAGCTGTTAGGATCTTGTCTAGGAAGGCTAGCCCTGGAATGGGTTTCCCTGCTGACAGGGTGCATGCAAGGTACCCAAGACATGCATGTGTTTATTTTCATCACTGACTCGTCCCTGGCAAGGTCCTGTTTGCTGGTGTTTGCTGTGTGCAGTGGGATTTCTGTAGTCAATTGCCAGCACGTCGGTGAGACACATTTGCAGCAAACCTTCTCTGAAGAACCGTCCAGCCAGTGCTGATGCTTCTATGTTGCTGATCAGTGTCCATGAGCTGGGAGAGTGGGATGAAATTGTCACTGCTGCTCTCTGCATCCCTGTCCCTCCTGTGCTGGGGGAGCCATGCGGTGCTAGACTGAGTGGGCTGGTGGGCTGCCCATGCTGCTTTTTGCTGACATGCAAATGAGCAAAGATGCAGCCCATCCCATGTCCCAGCTGCTCTTGTGGCACCTCTGGAAATGCTGGTGTTTCCGAAAGCTCTGCCAGCTCCTAGTAACCTCCCAGGAAATAGACACGCAATCAGATGTACTGGTGCCCTGTTTTTAAAACTTGCTGATGGACATTTTCTCTCTCCAGCTCATATGCTTTCAGCCTGACAACTGCATTCCCAGTAGAAGATGACTGAGAAAGCTATGATTCCCAACCTTCTGTAGGCACAGGCAGTTCCTGGAGCAGCAGGGAGGTGTGGGTGGCCATCCAGGTTGGGCTCTCACCTTCCCACCAGCAGCAGTCATGCTGGAAGAAGAGGGCTGAGCCCCAGCCAAGGTGTACTCGGGTCTGCATCCTTGGGCTGTACGCCTGGACAGCCCAGGAGCAAGATGGGGGTAGGCTCCCCCCTGCCAGGGAACACCACTGCAGCTTTTCTTGTAGTGGTAGTTTTTTTGAGCAAACCACAAGGCTACGATGTCCCCACGTCGTGCACATTCTCCCCCGTGTGTCGTAGTATCCATTTGGCCCATCCTTTAGCTTGGTGGTTGTGAAATGAATCCATCTGTTCTAAGATGTTCTCAGGAGTTCTTGTTTGTATTAAGCTCACCCCTAGGCTTAGCAGAAATCACAGTCCCCATCCTCCCTCCCTCCCTCTCCGCGGACAAGCCCTCTCCTTCACGAGCACTTCCACCCTCTCCCTGAAGGGCGGCGGAGGGCAGCTGGCGGTTTTGATTCAGGGCACGTTGGCAGCTTTGGGGCAGCCGAAGGAGCTGGGATGCAGCCGGCCGGCATTTGTGACATGGGTCTGGAGGCCAGGCGCTCCCACGGGCTGCACTGCTAGCCAATGTTTTCTAAGTCTGTTTGTAAGAGTACCTAATTTTAAAATGAAATGTGAATATATATTATGTGTAGGTGCCATGTAAGATAGTGTTGTGCTAGGCGGCAGGATGCTAACCTACTTTTTAAGATTTTTGGGGACAGGAAAAAGCGTTTTTCTCTCACTTCATGCTCACAGATCTAATATTGTAAATAGGTTTTTTAAATATTTATTTCATGGGCTTTCCACAGGTTCTTGTTCTGACTGGTGTGTTGGTTGGTGGGGCTCTATCGCCCGGCGTGCCGCAACCAAAGGGCTGGCGATTGCGTGGGGGATGGGACGGGGTGGGACAGTGTCGGGGGGTGGGGTGGGGTGGGTGGGGGTGGTGTTCCGTTTGGTTTTATGTCACATCAAAGTTGAAGCATTAACTCTTCCTCTTCGTCTTGTTTTGATGATGTCAGGCCTGGCCGATGGCCACGGTGCCCAGGGAGGCAGTGAGCTCCCATGGCTGGCCAGGATAGCCATTCCCCAGGGTGGGAGGCACTGCAAGCAATAAGATTTGTAGTAATAATGTCTGCTTTGATGGCAGGGGCTCTCGGGGATCAGGGCTGGGTGGGAATAACCCTGCTCCCAGCAGGGGCTCAGTCCAGCATGGCATGGAGGGGATCTCTTTACCTGGGGATGCCCAAGGAAGCGTCCCCAGGGATGGAGGAGGTGGGGGCTGCTGTCACCCCCAAGGAACCCCCCCAAAACTGCCAGGGTAGGGCAGGTAGTTACTGATAGCAAATTCCTGCTAGTGAATTACTGCAGCGAGCAGCTGCCTTTGCGGGTACGGGTGACCCGAGGGAGCACACCGCTGTCACCGCTACAAACCCAGGGCTGGCTCGAGAAGGGCATTTGCTTATTTGCTTATCATTCTGCAATTTTCATTCTCTTCTAGGAGGTTTGAGGTCATTTGGTTATTTTTTTCCTAAATGGATTTGGATTTTTCTTTTTTTTTTTCTCTTAACCCCTTTTATCCTGGGGTAGCTGACTCTGACCCCCAGTCCAGCTCTCTGTGAGGGGCAGTGGGGCAGTGTCAGCAGGATCAGGGCTGCTTTTATGGTGATGGGTTTCTGACTTTGGGGGATGGAGTGAGGAGTGCTGCTGGGTCCCAGCCCTGCAGGAGTCCTCATCAACCCCACGCTTCCTTCACCCTTGGAACAGGTGTGTGAAAAAAAAGAAAAAAAAAAAGAAAAAAGGAAACAACAACAGTAATTTTTTTCTTAAGATGCTCAACATTTACATATTATCTCCACCCTGATGGCAAATGTTTTTCCTTCATCTGTGTCTGCTTCCCTGGGAGAGTTTTGTTTCTCTGTTTGTTTCTACATGAATTTTAGACACTGAGCTGAAATTCCTCCTGTCCGGTACTGTATGTTTGAGCCTAAGCAATGTGAACTGTACAGACCAGCAGTGGGAAGTGGGAGCCGGTGACTGCACCTGGGAGAGCCGTGGCTTGGGACGGCATTCCCAGTTGCTGTAGGGAGCAGGAAGTACTGTGTCATGAGTTGGGAAAATGAACTGTCTGCTGTGAATTCTCGGTTGGAAATGTGGAGAGGAGTTTCCATTAAATAATGTTTACATACCTCACCTGATGAACCTTTGAAAGTGTATATATAAAAAAAAAAGAAAATAAAATTATATTAAGTTGCTTTAAATCAATATGTATAGCTATAAGAGCTGGGTCATTTGAACTTTGAATATGTATCGACTCTCTAAATGTTGACATTTTGTGAACTCTGTGCTCCTGTCTTTTATTTCATCCTAGCCTATGGAAAAAGTTGTGTTCTTGTTCCAGATAAAAGGTCCCTGACTTAGATCTGAACTCCTCAAGGATTCCCACAACCTTGTTTTCTGTTGATATTCACCCTATGAGCTTTCTAAAGGTCCGTATTTTATTGCAGCTTATTAAATGTTTCTTTGATATCAGCACTTGTTTGGTGTGGTAAGTGGGGAAGGGCAAAGGTGAGTGAGTGCGCAGGGTGGAGGGCAGTGGGCTGGCACCCTCCAAGTGTGACCCCCTTTCCTCTGGAGGGGGGATATAAATGCCCATGTGGGATTTCAGTGCTCCCACACCGGTGCCTGAGCTGTGGAAGAGTATGTTTGTGGCACCAACAGTGCAACCTCTCTGTGTTCCTGGGGACTGCTACTGAGGCCCCCCCTCCCTGTCCCCAGAGAACTACATGTGCCCAGTTTCCCCTATGGCCTGTAGCCATTCCATCCACACAGCAGCCACTGGCCCTATGGCTTCTCACACTGCCTCATGCAGTGACTCCCTTTGCAAGGTGTTGCATGGATAACCCCAGCTGCATGTCCCTCAACCATGTGGGTCACACTCTGGCCAGAAGCAGTGGCCAGGGCTGCTCCAGGAGTAGCAAATCATCCCCCATGGCAGGATCAACTCTTTCCAGCCTGTGTCACCTCCTCACACACCCAGCAGCTCCCAAGCACTAGCTGCCCCCTTCTCCCCTCCAGGAAAGAAGAGGCCAAGCCTCTGAATGAATAAATGTCATGTTCACATGGAAGACAACATAGACAATACCAAACATCTCCTAAAACAATACAGCCTCTACCAGCGGAAGGATGCCCAGTGCCTCCCTCGCCAGCCTAGTACAAACCAGCGTCTTCAATAGTGACACACACAAACCCCACGGGCCAAACAAAGCCACCGTCATTTTCCTGCCCAGTAGCATCTGTAAACAAAAAGAAAACATCATTTGTTGACCCCAAACATATAAAAATACTATAACAAAATGAAATACAAATATATATTAGAATCTGTAAGTATTCTGTATAAAGAGATACTTTAGCGGTTAGCGTACAGCAAGAACAGAAACACAACACAACCAAGCCCCAGCCGGGCCACAGGCAAAATGAGACGCGTCCCGGCTCCTCTGTGCGGCAGAGGAGCTCCCATGGAGAGGGCATTGGTGGCAGAAACACATCCCCGTGGTGGTGGGAACGTCCTGGATACCAGAGGTGAGGAGGAACGGTGAGAGCACTGACAGCTGGCTGTGTCTGATGGAGATACCCAGAGCCCGGCTGCAGCTGGCAGTGTGGACCTGAAGCCAAAATGCTGGAGCGGTGTGGAGGGCTGCAGCCCTGGGATAAGTCTGTCCACCTGAGTGATGTGGAGTTTCACTGTCCAGCCATGTGCAGTTCCCAGGTCAGGCCCCCACCATCCTTTGCCCCCACAGTCAGACACATGATACTGCTGTGGATGTCAGGTGTGTGCAGCACCCTGGCATGAGCTCCCCATGTGCCTCTGCTCCCACTCCAGCCCAGCATAATCCCTGACACCGTGGGCTTTGGAGAGGTGCTGCCCAGGCATGGATACTTGAATCCAAGAGCTGGTGGGTCCTGCCCTGGCAGTGGTGTTGGCTCCAGGTTTGCAGGCTTGGACATCTTCAGTCTCTTCAACTGGCCCTGGCACCCACAAGGCTGAGGTCCCAGTGATGAACATGGCAAACTCGCACCCTGGCTGTCCCAGTGGCCTCCTGCTCCTGCTGGCTGGGTCAGTGGGACATGGAGCACCTTTGCCCAGCTGCAGACCCACTCCCCCAGGGCAGAGCCTGGAAGAAAGGGCCTCCTGTGCTGCCTCACATGGCTCCCACCTCTGAGCAGAGCCCTCTGGCTGAGCCCTCTCCACACGAATGGTACGGTGCTGGTCCCCATGGCACAGGGCAGGTTGGCACTGGGATCCCCAGGGACATTTGCACACTGCTGCCTGTCCCACACTCAGTGTGCCTGGCACTGCCAATGTGCCATGCCTCCACCAGCACGGCCCTGATGTGATCAGAGTGGGCTGGACCCGTGCATGCCCTGTGCCCTGCTGAGCCCAGCTGGCATGCACAGACTGGGGGTGCCATCAGATGGTCAGGCTGTGGCCATGGAGCTTGTGACATTATTTAGGGCACTCTGGGCTCCAGCACCATGGCCACCACACCAGGGAACTGCTTGCTGCAGCTGCTATCGGGGCAATAGCAGGTCCTTAGCAGGGAGACCAGGGCTGCTAGAGGAGAGGATGGGAAAACAGGCTCTGGGCTCACCAGGACTACAGGATGCTGGCTACACCATGCAGCCCTCTGTGAGTCACAGCTTGCCATGGCTCACAGGGCTCTGCCATATCAGGCCCCTCTCCTCCAGTCCCAGGTGCTGGAAAAGGCCTCAGATCTCTTGGCTGGATGCAAGGGACAGGGTTGCCAGGGAGGGAACACGAAGGGGACGCAGGCACTGCCCTCCATGGCTGTGGGGCTGTGCTGGCAGGGAGGCAGAGTGCCACAAGGAGAGGGCAGGGGCAGCTGGGCAGGGTGCTCACGCTGTATCCACACATCTCTGTAGCTGTAGTTCTTAAAAAAATTCTCTATCTACACATTTGCTTTGTTTGTGGGTTTTTTTTTCTTTTCCTTTTTTTTTTTCTTTTTCTTTCCCAACCTTCTAGATGTACCAGCTCTACCCTCTGCCGGGCTCCTTGGATGCAGCTGCAGTTCGGAACACCCAGAGAGCAGCACCATGCTCACAGGGCAAAGTGAGGTCCTTGGCTCTGGGGGGTCTCCCTGGCAGCCCCTCAGCTCTGCAGGGCCGGTGGCTGCTCACAGGCACTGGCTGCAGCCGCACTTGCTGGGCTTCTCCACCTCCTCCACGAAGGTTGCACCGTTGCTGCACTCAAAGGCATATTTCCTGCGCCGGAGCCGCAGTCCAGTGCAGCAACCGGCGTCAGGGCCACCGCAGGTCCCCCGGCATTCCACCCAGGCCACTGGCCGCGTTGTCTGGCAGATGGCATAGCCCCGCTGCACCTGGTGGTAGTCCCGCACTGGCTCCCCACGGCACTCCGGCTCTGCGGGACAGTGGGACAGCAATGCTTAGCCTGGTGTCGTGGTGTGGGGCTGCCCTCCTTGGACACCCACATCCTCAGCACCTACCTTGGTCACAGAGGGCTCCGGTGTAGCCATCATGGCACTCGCAGGTAGGCTGGCCACCTGGGGTGAGGTGGCAGTGGCCATGGATGCAGGGCTGGTGGTGGCAGGGGTCAGGTGGCTCAGCAGGCTGGTTGCAGAGGGCGCCCTGGTAGCCTTCACGGCACTGGCAGCTATAGGAGAGGGCGTCGAGGGGCAGGCACAGCCCATGCACGCACCTGTGGGCATCCAGTGCTGTCAGGACCTGCCAGCATGGCATGGCATGGCACCAGCGTGCACAGCCCACCAGCAGTGAGCATGGCATGGCTCAGCACCAGCACGGCACCGGCACACTATTGCACTGGGACCAGCACAGCACTGCCACAGCATGGCACTGGTACGGCACAGCCATGGTGGCACAGCACCGGTGTGGTTCTGGCACAACACCACCAGCACAGAACAGCCCTGACACAACGCAGTGCCAGTGACACAGCATGGCAGTGCCTTGGCACAGCACCACTGTGATGGCACAGGGGAGGGTAGTGGGCAGCCAGTGGGAGGTGTGGGTGGGGCAACCAAGAGGAAGGGGCAGCCAGTGAGCAAATGATTTAGAAGTGTAGTGGGGCAGCCAGTGAGCAAATGATTTAAAAGTGTAGTGGAGAAGCCAATGAGGAAGAGGGTGGCAAAGAGCCGATGGAGCAAAGGAATTGTGGTGAAGCAGCCAATGGGCAAACCACAGCCAATGAGTCAATGGAGCAGCTCAGTTATGGTGGGGTCACCAATGAACTGGCGCAGCCAAAGACCAAATAGGGCAGGCATGTCTCTGTGAGGCAGACAGTGGGTGAGGACCACGGCTGTTGGACAGCCAGTGGGGCTGTGCTATTGCTTCAGGACAGCCAGTGGGGCAGATGGGTCACTGTGGGGCAGCCAACAGGACAGAACCATTGCTGCAGGGCAGCCAGTGGGGTGAGGGCACTCACTTGTGCCCCTGGCAGGGGCCACCACGGGGCTGGTCACAGTGGGGCCCGTCCCAGCCGGGCTCACAGTGGCAGACGGGGCCCTGGGCGCCAGCGGGCTGGCAGATGCCATGGAGGCAGTAGAGCTTGCGGCAGGGCTCGCAGCCCGGCACCACCCCTGGTGTCATCCGCGTCTTGGTGAAGTCCTGCAGCTCGTTGTTGATGTAGAGGTTGCGGATGCATCCGTGGAAGCTGGTGCCATTGAGGAGCTGCCAGAGGCGGAAGGCAGCTGAGTTGACATCCACAGGCATTCCTGGGGAGAGCAGGACCATCAGCGCACCCGGACGCTCTCCACGCCCTCCATTGCTCCCCTGATCCCTGTCTCACCTCCCACATAGAGAGGAGCCTCACTGTTCAGTGTGTAGTGCTTCCCTGAGTTGTCCATGGTCATGGGGCTGCCACCGTCAATGGAGAGGTTCACCATCTGGTCGAAGGTCACCAGCTCCACAGTGTGGAACTGCCCGTCATTGATGGTCTCGGCACTGGGGAGATGGCTGGGTCACCAGGGATGCCCCAAGCCTGTGCAATAGGGGCAGTGGTCCCCAGCGAGCAGGGAAGGGGTGACAGGTACCTATAGATGGCTGAGCTGGGGTGGGTGCCAGGGTCATAGCTGACCCTGACGTGGCCCTGGTACAGCTCCACAGCCATGTGGTCACTGTCACCATTATACAGCAGGATGCCATTGCCTTCAGCTGTGGAGACCTGTCAGAAGGAGAGGTGGGAGCCCACATCCCTGGGGCAGCATCCCCAATGCCAACCCCCCCTGATGTCCTCACGCCTCCCCTGCCCTCACCTGAAGGGTGATATTGGCCCGTGGCCAGTCCTGCAGGTCAGTGAACTGCAGGTACGTGTCACGGTCCACGAAGTTGACGCTCAGCAGCTTCTCACACTTGGGGCCACCGAAGCCAGGCAGGCACTGGCAAAGGGCGCGGGCACCGCGCTCCACACACGGGGCCCCGTTTTGGCACTCGGCTCGCTCGCAGAGACCAGATTGGCCAGCGGTGTGGGGCGGCATCTCGCAGAGCTGACCACTGTGGGGCCAAGGGTGCTGCTGGGCAGGGGGCTGGGAATGCACCCTACACCCTGCCCACTGCCCCATAGGGCTCTAACAGCACCTCCCTGATTTGAAGTCCCTGGGGAGGCTCTCCAGGCACTGGCATAAGAAGGATGCCTAGATGCTGAGCTGTGTCCTGGGATCCCTACCCAGGGATGCTGGCTCCCTGCCCAGCTTCCATCCACAGAGACACACGCTTCCAGCCCCACTCCTTCCTTTCACACTGAGAGGGATGGATGGATGGACTTTGCAGCCAGGACCCGTCCCTCCTCACACATAACCATCCCCTCTATCCCAGGTGTCCCTTGTCTTCCTGGTGATACCTGTAGCCCTCAGTGCAGAGGCAGGAGTAGCCGTTCACCTCGTCCAGGCAGCGGGCGTTGTTCTGGCACCGGTGGTCTTGGCAGTCATCGAAGTCCTCGCTGCAGTTGCTCCCCACGTAGCCAGGGGCACACACACACCTGGGGCAGGCAGGGGATTCAGGGCTGCCCCTTCATTCTCGCCGCAATGATGGACTGCTCCTCCTGGCATCCCCCTCCCCATGCCCCCTCACCAGCCTGTGAGATGCAGCCCCCTGGAAGTAAATCTACCCACTCTCACACAGCCAGGAAAAGTGGTTTAGGGAGAGGAGGCTCACCTGGGCCCCTGGTTAGTAGAGATGCATGTGGAGTCGTGCTGGCATGGGTTGAGCTCAGATGAGCAGAAATCAGGCGGTTGCTCACAGAATTCCCCTGCAAGGCAGAAGAGGGGATGCCCATCAGCTCCAGGGACAGAGGGGCAGCCCCAGTCCCTGCGGGACACAGAGAACCCCTGGGGGGCTCAGCTCAAGGCAGGGAGCTGCCAAGCCTGCAGCTTCCACCCCCACGAGCACAGGGCTCTGCTCCACTGGAGGCAGCTCCTGCCCGAGCCAGGCACTGAGGGCGTCCCAGGGTGTGAGGGTTCAGCAGGGTGTACCCAAACTCGGGACAGCTGAGCCCAGAGGCCATGGTGATGGGCACTGGGACAGCAGGCAGAGTTGCTATTAGCCTCATGGGTGGGAAGGTAGTACTGGGCACATTCCCCTGCCAGGTCTGTGTGATTTGGGGATGGCTAGCCCCCATTGCAGGTACCTGTGTAGTGGGCAGGACAAAGGCAGGTGTAGTTGGTGGCACTGGGCACACAGGAGCCTCCGTTCTCACAGATGTGCTCCTTGCAGGGGTTGCTGGTGGTGCGGCAGCTCAGGCCCTCGAAGCCTTCTGGGCACAGGCACCTGCCACAGGGCAGGGGAAGTGTCAAAGGGGGAAAAGGAAATGGAGCATTTTGGGGTGGTTCCCCCAGAATACCCAGTACAGGACCTTGGTGCAGAGCACACATCCACGACAAGAGGTGGGTTTGGAGTCCTCCTGTTGAACACTGGGTGCAGGGGTGGGTGGCAGCACAGCCTGCCCAAGGATGCCGGGTTGCCACAACAACGCGCTGGCTGTGCAGTCCACCTCCTCACCCCCGGCCTGCCATCTATTTTCAGCTCCTAATTGCATCCCAGTTCCCGGAAAGGCGTGAAGCATTCAGGGCAGTGAGGGTTATGTGGGGACAAGGCAGCCCCGAAGGGAGCAGCAGTGACCCCAGGACAACAGAAACCAGTCCCAGCCAGAAATCCCACTACCCTTTACCTCCCCATGCCTCCTGTAGTGGTGGGACCCCCTTTCTCTGTCATGACCTTGGCTCAGGAGCCTGAAGGGATGAGGGCCATGGGGAAGTGGAGCCAGGCAGCATGGGCTGGAGCTACCACTTGAATCCAATATCCCAACTATACGCCCAAGGGAGCACACAGGAGGGGAAGGAAGTATCAGAACTCTCCATGCTGCTGCCCAAACACCCACCTTTCATGGATTCCTGTCCAGCACTCACCTGAACCCAGCTCCTTCCCCCTCCTGAGGCTGGCAGGTCCCCCCGTTGGCGCAGGGGTTGGAGGAGCAGCCACTGAGTGGCACCTCGCAGTCCCTGCCCTAAGGAAGGATGGAGAGGTGGGAGCGAGGAGGGTGCCACGGCACCTTGCCCAGCTCTCCCTGCCCCGTCAGATTCAGTGGGACATTGGGGCAGACAGGGAGGGCAGATGGTCCCACAGACATAAGCCCCAGGGGCATGGCAAAGCCCCTACTCTTCTCCCTTGCCCTCTGCAGGGACATGTCCCCATGCAACGGGGACCCCTGGGACTAGGGTACCTTGTAGCCACTGGGGCAGGTGCAGCGGTAGAAGCTGAGGGGGTCATTGTGGCAGGTGCCCTGGTTCTGGCAGGGGCTGGAGAGGCAGGGATTGCACTTGGCCTGGACACTCAGGGAGGGTGGGCCTGTGGGATGGAAGGCACGGAGATGACGGTCAGTGCGGGGAGTGATGGGGACGTGTCCTTTTGTGATCACTGATGTGGGAGGCAGAGCCTCAGCTGTGTCTGGGAGCAGGCCCTGCCCTGCCAGGGGGCTGTGCACCAGTAAATGGGACAGCCACCAGTTTGCTCAGTCACTAGGGATGTGCCACCAGCCAGGTAAGAGGATGGAAGCATGCTGGTCCCCCTCATCCACAAAGGAGCTCAACGGCTGAAATCCTGGAGCCACCCAGACTCAAGCACTGCTCTGCTGGGCAAGGGGCAGGAGGCAGCCCAGTTCCCTGTGACAGAGGGGGGCATGGATGGACAGCATGAGCCCCTCTTACCTTGGCACTCAAACTTCTTGGCAGGGGTGGTGAGCAGCAGTTTGCCTTCCATGTCAGGGGGCCCAGCGCAGCGGGCGATGCCTGGCTCCTTGTACCCTGTCTTGACCCAGCTGGAGAGCCAGCGCAGGTTGCAGCTGCAGTACAGGGGGTTGGCCCCGATGGCTCTGCAGGAGAAGAAGGGCAAAACTGCACCCACTGCCCCATGGAGGGAACTGGGCTTAGAGACCTTGGGATTGGGCACAACTGCAGCACTAGGCTGGGTTGCCACATGATGGGGGAACCAGTGCTCTTCCATTTCTGGACCCACCAGAGGTGCTGGTCATGGTGGGAGGACGGGGACACACAGCCCCACAATGTTGCTCAGTTAGACCACCCTCCTGCCAGCCCCACAGCCCATGTAGTGCCCTGTGCTCTGCCTTGGGGCTTTCCTCCACTGCCCACACAAATCCTTAGCAGTCCTTCTGCAGCACACATACAAAGCTGCCTGGAGCAGCAAACTGGGCAAAGCATCTTGGGGCTGCGCAGAAATAATAGGACCTGCATGGGAGCTGCAGGGCCAACCTGGGCTCTGCTGTACAAGCATGCAAGACAGGGACACAGGAGCAGGCTGATGGGGATAAGCAGTGGGTTGTGGCTGGAGCTCATGCAGACAGCATCAGGGGAGATGAGAGAATTGCTCTGGGAAAGGTTGAGGAGAAGGGAGGGTTGCTCTGCTCCACAGCAGAGAAGGTCAGGGAAGCAGCAGATGACGTGGGAGGCTGAGGGGCTGGATGCCCCTTTGCATCCTCCTTGACTGCAAAGGTCAGCGGTGGTGGAGGGCCGGTGTGACCAACATCTGTGATGAAGAAGGAGAACCCAGTCCTACAGCACCCACAGAGCTGGCTAGTGACACAGCTCTGACTGTGGGAACTGGCAGTGCCGGCTGGAAGTGGCAAAGGCAGCACAGGCAAGGGAAATCATAGCAGAGCGAGCAGTGCTGCTCCCCAAAAACACAGGGAGGTCAGGACTGGAAGTCAAGATGCTCCTTGCAGACTGAAGGAATAGTCTGAGACCCCCAGGATGACAAGAGCAGACTGGCCACTGGCAGGCAGGTGGGAACAACTTAGCAGAGACAGGGAGGGGACCAAAAAGACACTGTGAGCAAGGCTGAACCCCATCCCCAGGCGGTGGGTACAGAGCAGTGGTCCTGAGGCACAGGCTACCTTAAAGAGGGGCTGAAACACCACCACTGGCAGGAGGACTCTTGATGACAGATTTGCAGGGAGCTGTTGCAGGGAAGTGCACTGGCAGAAGGCTAACAACATGCTGGTGTGGGTCAGAGTAGCCCCTGCCAACCCACAGCCACGTCACCATTTTGCATGGCTTGACTCACACGTTGGGGGACCCCAGAGACCTAGTGGATTGGGGAAGGACCCCACACACCATCCAGCTGAGACCATAGGGCCATCCCAGCAGTACTGGGAGGCTCAGCTGCACACCTGGTCCTGAGCCCAAGCACAGGGAGGGAAGCAGGTCACAACACTACCCAACAAATGATGTCGCAAGTGCCAGCCCAGAGAAGAGAGGAGGAGGCAGCTCACCCTCCACAGAAGCCAGGCTCAGCCTAGTTTTCAGAAGTCTCCTGAGCCTGGGTCCAGCCCTGAGCCCTGCGGAGTGGGAGATACTCACAGGTGAGACAGAGAGGTGACATCTGCAAAGATGCCCTCGGGGAGGCTGGAGATGTCATTGCCATGGAGAGACCTGCAGAGAACAGAGGGTCCTGTAATGCCCATGGCTCCAGGGTGGGCAGCAAGAACTGTGACCAGCTGGGCTGCCCCCATCTCACAGGTCCAGGTGTGTGTTGCAGAGCTAGACCCCACCACACTGTCACTGTTGCAAATGCACTGTCTGCTCTGAAGGGCCGTCAAACCCTACTGTGTTCCTCCTGCAGCCTGTACCCTGCCTGCCTGCCTGCACCCAGCTCCAAGGGGACATAAGGGACACAGGCAGCAGCAGAGAAAGGGCCAAGCAGGGCTGTGAGCTTGGCTACAGGTAGGTACTTACAGCAGCCGGAGGGAACGGAGGCCCTCGAAGGCCTGTGGAGGGATGCACTGCAAGGAGTTGTAGCTGAGGATCCTGTGGGAGAGAAGGAGGTAAACCAGCTGTGTGTCTAGCAAGAAACAGACCCTAGGCTACATGCTGCCCCTGCATGAACCCCAACTCAAACCACAGCTTCAACCAGGCAGAAGGGTGAGACCCTGGTGTCCCCAGCACCCTCCAGTCTTTGGGGTTCCCTAAGAATAGCCCCCTGCAGCTCGGCTGGGCTGTATCCCGGTGTGGCATGCTGCAAGGACTGCACTTACAGGGTGGTGAGCTGGCTCATGTTGGTGAAGGAGGAGTTGCTCAGGGAGCTGATCTTGTTGTTGCTCAGATCGCTGGAAAACACAAACCCCAGGGATTGGAGCCAGCTGGGCCCTGTCCCCTCTCACTGCTCCCCCACCTGCTCAGCTGCAAGAGGGTGCAAACAGCAGCACGACATAGCTTCCAAGGGAGCAGCAGGGCTGTCACACAGGGTGATGGCAGCAATGCCACTGTCCCACCTCTGCCCCATGCCTGGCACCAGCACAGGTGGTGAGCACCCAGGAGCTGAGCATCACTGTCAGACAGCTGTGTTCCAGAGCAGAGGGGAGTCACAGAGGGATGTCAGGGGTCCCTGCATGCTGCCAGGCTCCTCCTCAGGATCACGCACCATGGCAAGAGCCCCTGTTCTCACCCACAGGTCCCAGCAGTGCCCCTGCCTGCTTGGGCTCCTGCTACTTACACAAGCTGCAGGTACTTGAAGGTAGAGAGCTGCCCTGGGACCTGAGTGAACTGGTTCCCATCCAGGTAGCTGCAAAGGAGAACAAGAGCACCTTGAAGTGGCTGAGAAGCAGGAGATCACTCCCTCTGCCCCCTCTTCCCCTTGTGCACCACCATGGACTTTGGGCTGCAAGAAGCATCTCCAGCATCACCTCCCTCCCAGCACCACTAGAGGTGGGGGACTTGCGGGGACTCATGGGCTGGCAGGACAGTTAGCACATGAGTGCATTAGCACACCCAAGGGCTTTGCATGGAGGTTCCCTGGGGACAGTCTCCCAGCAGCCTACGTGTGCAAGTGTAGACAGCCATGTGCCGCTTTTACACATCTGATGTGAGCGTGGGAGGCCATAACCATTCCCAAGGCATGTGAGAGAGAGAGCGGAGGATGTAGAGAGAGGAGGGGTGTGCAAGACAGTGGAGGGGTGTGTGGGGGTGGTGTGCATATGTTTGTGCACAATCAGTGCCTGCAGCCCCTACACACAGGACTTGCTGCCGTCCCCTATCTCAAATGGGTACAGAGCCCCTTTTGCAGCAATGGGCATCACGGAGACTGCGCATCCAGATCTGGCATGGCTGCTTGGATGTCTTCCTGACCCCAGGCAAACCACATCCCATTGCCTGTGTGCTTGGGGCTGGGCCTGGATGTGCAGGGATGATATCTCTGCAGCTGTGGTGAGAGGGATGGCAGGGAGGGGCCAGGGAAGTGCCAGGGTGTCCCTGTCCCTGCCACTGATGGCAGGCTGCTGGGAACCAGAGAGCCCTGGGCTGCACGGCTGTGCGGGGAATGCAGCTGCAGGGAGTGGCTGTCCCTCGCTGACCCTCCCAAAAGTCAAAAAGCAGGGACCAAGCTGCTGTGACAACACCCCTTGCACATCACCCTTGGTATCCCTGAGTCAGCAGAGAGGCTCTTGCTGAGCCCCTTGCTGGTGTTGAGGCTGAACAGGGTCCCTTGGATGGGTGAGGGTCCTGCTCCCACTACCAGGCCAGGATGGAGGTGTGGGAAGGAGTATCTCTGCCCTGCAACCCCAAAGTGAAGTCCCCCCATTCAGAACTGCAAAGTTGATGGCGGTCGCAGGGACAGTTTGGGCACTCGGCCACCACTCACAGCTCTGTGACATTCTTGGGGATCCCCTTGGGCAGGGCCTTGAGATGCTTGTTGCTGCAGCGGACAATGGTGTCAAGGCAGGTGCACTCTTGTGGGCACTGGGGCCGAGGGATGCAGGTGGTCTCCTCCTTACCTAATCGGGCACAGAAAGCCACAAAGTCACTGTGGTTCAGTGCTTGGGCATTGTGTGAGGCCAGATTCAACGCCTTGTGCCTGCCTAGGATGGCTCCCTTCTCATGCCAACCATGCTTCCTTGCCCCCAAAGCAGTTTGTTGCAGGCAACAGCCTCAGCACAGCTGATTCCTCAGTGCGGGAATCATACCTGTGCCCAGAAACTGCCTGTCCCACCAGTGTGGATACAACCAGTCA
Source organism: Lepidothrix coronata (assembly GCF_001604755.1). Lineage (NCBI taxonomy): Eukaryota > Metazoa > Chordata > Aves > Passeriformes > Pipridae > Lepidothrix > Lepidothrix coronata. The sequence goes on from NW_016690188.1 coordinate 6,633,827, forward strand.
GCTCAAGGCTGCTCTGATTTTCACCATTTTCAAACAAAAATGCAGTTCCAAGGACAGCAGAGAGAAGGGTGCAGAAGAAGGGGCTCAGCCCTGCAAAACCTCCTAAAACAACCTCCTTCACCCATCTCCCAGACACAGGCTAGAGGGAGAGGATAGCATTGCTCCCCTTCCCTTCCGCGGCTCTGGGATCCTGTGGGAGAGGCGTCCCTGGGATAACCGTATGCTATCTGGCACTGTTAGGAAAGGCGCAGGATGCAACCCTTCAGTATTTGACGCAGTGGAGGAGGGAAAGCAGAAGAAAGGATGATTTGTTTGTAAATATTTTCCAGAGGGCTCAAAAGCTGCTCTAAATTTAAAAAAAAAAAATTATAAAAAAAAGGTTTTTCTCCCCACGCACACTCCCCGTCTGCTCCATCTGCCCAGCTCCAGCGCATGTGCAAGACTGAGAAGGGAGGGAGGGGGAGAGGGAAGGAGCAGGATGAATCCCAGTGGGCTTTGCCTACACATCTGCTCCTGCCAGCATCCAGGGCACAGCACTTGTCAGTACAGACCTGCTTACATACAAAAGTCACGTGGTGCAGTGGGTGCAAACTCCTCTCCTGGCTTTAGATCCTCCTGCGGGTATTTCAGTGCAGCCCCAAGGGCTGGGTACCAGGACAGGAAACTCATGCATCATTAGGGGAGAGCACTCAGGGGGCCCCTGAGCTACTGGCTTGCCACATGGCACATCCTGGGAGCAGGGATGGTGCTGGGACAGGGAGCATGGTGTAATCCTGCGAGGAGCAGCCCGGTCTCCCCTCACTCCCAGCGTCGTGGGGCCAGTGAGTTACCTTCCTCACACCTGAAGTCAGGGAAAGCCACGTCTTGGAGAGGGATCTGCCGGAGGAAGTCGGGGTTTTGGCACCGAGGGTTCCCCGTCACGATCTTCCTCTTGCGCAGCCAGTCCCCCAGCCAGGCCAGCTGGCAGTTGCAGTTGAAAGGGTTGGCGAGCAGGTTCCTGCACACAGAAAGGAGCACAAGGGTATCACCTGAACAGCCACCAGGCAAGGGGACAATCTGCAGCCCTCTGATGTGATAAGGACAGCCTGGAAGCATCCCCCTCCCTGGGCCTGGGACATACAGTGTGGAAAGGGACTGCAGCGTGTCAAAGGCGCCCGGAGCAATGGTGCTGATCTGGTTGTCGTACAGGGAGAGCAGGCGGACATTGCGCAGCCCCGTGAAGCTGTCGTTGTGGATGCAGCTGATGCGGTTGTTCCTCAGCATCCTGCAGAGGAAAGGGAACCACAGCACCTAACAACCCGGGCAGGCTCCATGGGGGAAATCAACCTCAGCAGTGCTCAGACTCTGCCCACCTCACTGCTGGGCAGCAGGATGAGCCTGAGCCAGTCCCTGAGCAGCAACCCCCTGCCCCTCCAGCTCTGGATACAGCCAGCTGATGGGCAAGGCACTCCTGAGCTGGCTCTGCAGTGATGCAGACAGCACCAGCCCCAGATCATGGACAAGGCAGGGAGGCAAGGAGTAGGGATGTCCCTGTCCCTGTGATCATGGGGAAGGGAGGTGGGACTCACAGTGTCCTCAGCCCATCCAGGCCCCTGAACATGCCACTCCGCACGGACTCCAGCTGATTGACAGTGAGGTGCAGCTCATTCACAGAGGATGCCCCCTCGAATGCCCCATCCTCAATCTCCGATACCTTGTTGTTGCTGAGGTTGCTGTGAAGAGGGGAAAGCTGGGATGGGGTCTCTTCCCCAATGTCATCTTGAATCCTGCCTCACACAGGTCCCACTGAGCACCCTGTGATGCCAGTCCCTCAAGGGACTCTCAGGTGGGGACATGCCCTCCACTTCATGCCCAGCCTGCCCTGGCATCAGGACCTCCATGTGCCTTCCCAGACCATAGGCATTCCTGACTGGGCTATGCCTGTCTGATACTCACATTTTCTTCAGATGTGGGAGTTTCTTGAAGATGCCAGTAGCCTCCAGGATAGAGATTTCATTGTTGTTCAGGCGTCTGGGGTGGGCAGCAAGGAAAAGAGCTCAGGGGATGGCTGTGAAGGGCCTGGCACAGCTCAAACACGGAGCAAAATACCAGAGCCAGCAATGCTCCTGCTGCAGAAGGGAAAGCAGCGTGGCAGAGAGGAGACTCTTACAGCTCAGCCGTGGACTGCGGGATGCGATCCGGGATCTTGGTGAGTTTCAGGTTGGAGCACTCGACCACACCTGATTCACAGCGGCACTTTGGGGGGCAGATCACGTCGCTGTTGCACTCACTGTTCAGCTGGTAATCCTCTGTCCCTGCATGATGGATAGGGCAGCGTGGGCGCCCAAGGGCAGAGGCATGGGGGGCTGCACCTGCCCCCTCTTCCTCTGATCCTCCCACACCCCCAGCTGGTCTCAGTCTTTTCTCCAGCTCCCCTCATCACAGCCACTGTGCATGTATTACTCTTCTTCCTGCCCAAAGCAGCTTATGTGCAGGGATATTTGTCCTGGGTACAAGGGACACGGCAGTGTCCACCACCCTCTTGAAATGGAGCTGGACCCTCGGGATGCCTCTGTGACCATCCAGATAACAGCATGATGGGAGATGCTGCATCTGGTACCTAGCACTTCTTTTACTGCGGCACCTGGGAACTCAGCAATCAGAAATGATGGGAAATGCAGGGTGGGCCTGTGGGCCCTAGCACAACCACCCCCACAGGCAGCCTGTGGGAACCATGCACACATCCATGCACACATGCCCGTGGCTCCTCTGCTCACCTGGGATGAAATACTGCTCTTTGGCTGGGGAAAGAAAAGCATATCAGCACTCTGACCACACGGACACCAGGCTGGGGCAGGGCTGAGGACAGCCGTGCCGCAGGGCACCCGTGACAGGGATGGGGACAGCTCTCACCCGAGCAGCGAAATTTCTTGCTCTTGATCTGGCCGATGCGCTTGTTGGCCAGGCGGCGGGGGCTGGCACAGCGGGCACCGCTGGTCTCCACGGGGTTGGCACGGAGGAAATCTGCCAGCCACTTCAGGTTGCAGTCACAGATGAAGGGGTTCTGGGCCAGGTGCCTGTGCCAGGGACAGCGGGTGACACACTGCCAGGGACAGTGGGTGACCGCCAGCTCCAGCCCTGGCTAGCCGTCAAGAAGCTTCCCCTGCAGATGCTCTCCTGTCCAGGCATCAGAGTTAGCACAGGCACTCACAGGGTCTGGATGGCCCGCAGGGAGGTGAAGGTGCCCTTGGCCAGGCTCTGGATCTTGTTGTCATAGAGCGAGAGCAGCGAGAGGTTCTGCAGGTCCTGGAAGGCATCAGCCCGTACGCAGTTGATCTTGTTGGCATTAAGAAGCCTGGCAGGGAGAGAAGGATGTGAGTCTGGCAACCCCCTTCACTGCACCATGGGTGTTGGGGACCTCAGCCCTGCTTCCTTTTGTCCCCAAAAAGCATCCCATGCAGTCACTGGGGCCTTACAGCAGCTGCAAGGCAAAAAGTCCCCCGAAGACACCCTTGGGGAGGTCCGTGATCTTGTTGCCATACAGCACCCTGGGAGAGAAAGGCTGGTGTGAGATAGGGGAATGGTGTGGGCCATGGTTAAGGGGATGCAGCCCTTAAGGACACCCCACCCAACCCAGTGTGGGCACTTACAGCGAGTTCAGCGAGCGCAGCCCCTGGAAGGCATCAGGGGCGATCTCCGAGATCTGGTTGTTGCTCAGGTCTCTGAAACCCAAAGGGAGAAGGTGGCCTGGTCCCCTCTTCTCTTGCCCAATGTCCCCATCCTCCTTCTGGGCCCAGGGGACCACCCATAACACCCAACATACAGAGCTGAGGGTATTCAAGACCCACTCCAGTGCTGCCATATGGGGCACCCATGTCACAGGAGGTGCCCCATACTCATCTGACTCAGGGGCTGCCAGCTTGTGGCAGTGACCAGCAGAGCAAAGGGTGTTGGGGTTTGGGATGAGCTAGTAGACGCTGCACACTTACATCCTCCGCAGCTTCTTGTAGGGGGAGAAGGCACCTGGAGGGATGGACTTGATGCCATTGAGTTCCAGACGTCTGCAAAGAGAAGAGGGAGAGCAGAGGGCTAAAGGGCTGGCCAAGCCCCAGCACCCCATTCACAAGGCTGGGGGACTGCAGAACCCCTAAGCTTGCAGCAAGTTACTCCACAGGTGTGGGACCATTCTGCCCAAAGGTAATTTACATCCTGTGGTTGGGGCTTTGTCCATCAGAGAGTGGTGCCAGGGGTAGGGGGAGGTGGATGGGGTGGGGGGAGCCTTGGGTCTGGGGGGACCTGCTGATAACCAGTGCTTTGTGTGCTGTCCCAGCGGGGGCTTTGCATTATAATTGGATTCCCCTAAGGAGATTATTTCTCTATTTACATTTTTAATGCAGCTAAATCCAGGGCTAAATCTGGGCAGTGTGAGAGAAGGGCAAGGAGGGCCTGCCACCCTGGGGGTTGAGCTGTGAGGCTTGCTCCTGTGTCCCCACTGCCTTGAGCCACCCAGAGCCCAGTGGTGATGGTGTGGGGCCATACTCACATCTCTGTCATGGTCTCAGGCAGGTTGGCAGGGATGGCCGTCAGCCCCTTGCCCCGACAGTCCACAATGCCATTGCTGCAAGTGCACATGGCTGGGCAGGAGCCAGAGGACAAGCTGCAGAGTTGGGTACGTGCTGGGTCCGTTTGTCCTGCCAGAGAAGCAGCCAGCATTGGAATTGCAAAGAGCTGGGCCAGGTGAGCTTGTGGCAGCACCCGAAGAAAGGGACCCTGGTGACAGCTCAGTGTGCTGGGACAGTTTGTGACACTTTTGAACAGGTGCGTGAGGTCCTGGTGCACCCCAACCCCGTGCAAAAGGCACACAGCTCCAAGGGCTCAGACTGATGCACTGTCACAATGATAGGGTGGTGTTGTCCCCATATTGTCCCCACACCAAGGACTGTGCTGACCTGAGATGAACCCACAGTATGTATCCAGGCTCTGAGCTGGGGCACGTGGTAGGGAGTGGAGGTGGGCTGCACCGACAGGACACGCTTTGTCTCAGTGGCCCATGACCCTGCCCTGGCACCCACCACCTCCCTGTCCCCCTCACCGGAGCAGCTGAACTCATTCTTCTGGATCTCAGCCACATTGAGGCCACGGAGCTGGGCAGGAGCAGAGCACTGCGTGAAGAGCCCGATGGTGGGACGCTGGCGCAGCCACTGCGAAAGCCAGGCCAGGTGGCAGTCGCAGAAGAGATGGTTGGAGTGCAGGCGGCTGCAGGTGGACGGGGCAGTCAGCAGCCACAGGACAGCTCCTGCCCACCCCACTGCTCTCTGGCTGCCTCAGCCTGTCTCATCCCAAAGGATGAAGAGGGAGAAGTGGAGGAGCCCAAGAGCATCTACACCAGTTGCCAAGGCCACCCTGCTTGGCAGTGCTTGGGGATGCTCTGCAGGGGTATCCCCTCCATTCCATCCCCACAGTGCTGTCTCAGCACTGCTGAGCTACCAACAGCAGCAGCAGAGCTGTGGCCAATCTACTCAAGACCAGGAGGGCCCTCCCACCCCCATGGCCCCTCACTCATCTGCACTCACAATGTCCGCAGCTTGGGCATGTGGTTGAAGCTGGACACAGGGATAGAAGTGATATTGTTGTTATTCAGGGTCCTGCAGGAAGACAAAGTGGGGCAGGTCAGGGTGGAGAGGCTGTAAATAGGAACGCGAGATGGTCCAGGTGACACCAAACCCCTGAGAGCAACAGCACACACCCACACCCTGGCACAGGGTGAATGGAAAAGCACAGGCTGGAGACAGCCCAAACGCCTAGGCAGGACTTGCTGCCCTTTCCAGGCTTCTTCTCTCCACAACCAGCTGCAGCCAGGTGGCCCCTGGGGCAGGATTAGACCCTGGAGCACAGCTCTGCAGCAGTGGTACCAGACCCCTGCTCAGCCCCTCCTCGAGGCCAGGCAGAAATGCCATGCTGGGGATGTCCCTGCAGCACCTCAGCAAGTGGGGACACCCAGGGACACCCTCACCCCACATGGGGCTTGCAGGCTGGAGGCTCCAGCCGGCCCCTGGCCACTTACAGGACCTCCAGCCCCCGCAGGGCACGGAAAGCTCCATCCTCGATGCAGCTGATCTGATTCTTGTCCAATTGCCTGAAGGAGAAAATCAGAGAGAGAATTGATGGGACAGCCCAGGCAGAGAGGCTTCCAATGCCTCCTGCCACCAGACCTGACCCCAAACTCCCTCATGCCCAACACTGCCGTGACTTACAGGTTCTTGAGGTCAGTGGCTCCACGGAACGCTTTCCTGGGGATGGCCTGGATGAAGTTCTCACTCAGGTCCCTGCAGAAGAAAGAGGCAGGAAGAAAAATGAGCAGTGCATGCAAAGCATGATGGCCCATGGGAGCAGGGCATCCACAGGCAGGGGTATGCCCCAGCACTCTGTGATTCCTCAGGAGCTCTGATAAACTCTAATTTAGCTTCAAGTCCTTGGCTGATGATCGGTCTGCTGGCTGTCCTGAGGCAGGTCCAGCTCTGTTCATGGTGGCTGAAAGTGAATGAGGCTCCCTGGGCACTGCTGTCCCTGGCTCAGACAAGCAGAGCTGCATGGCACAGCTCTGGGAAAACCCTCCATACATAAATACTCTCTGACTGCTATAATTATAGGTCCCTGCTGATTAACTGGTAATTACACTTAGTGGCTCCAGGAGGCATTCCCATGGAGCCTGACCTGCACTTCAGACGGCACAAATAATCGGGTCATTACTTACTTCATCACTGCACGACTGTGTAATCACCTGCTCTGCAGTGCCAGGGCACGCCAGGCCTGCAAAGGCTCTGTATTGCAGGGCTGGCAGAAGATCAAGTTCCCTACCATGCCCGTGCTGGCTTTTAATTAGCATGAAGACCAAAAATCTCACTGCAAGTAGGGTCTGGGTGGACTGGCTCAGTTCTGGGAGGACCTGCCTGTCATATTTGTTCCCCGTGGCTCCCAAACAGCCATAACAAGGGTCAGGAGCTCCTTCGAGCCGCATTGCCTGCTCCCAGCCCCATGCCAGCACAGTCCTGCTCCAGCCACCCCTTAGGCAGGAGGTCATGTCCCCACCTCCTTCCTGGCACAGGGAAACTAAGGCACAACATAGTATTTTCCCTGTGCAAATCCATGCAAGTCCATGGGTGAGTGAGGAGTAGGACCTGCACAGACTAAGTATTCCCCAGCATGACACAGTCCAGACAGACACCCCCATCCCAGTCCCAAGAGGTGGTCTGGGGTGTCCATAGATATCACCATTTCACACTCAGTGCTCACCAGCTCTGCTTCAACATAACAAAGCCTGTTCACTACTGACACCCTGGGGCAGTTGGGCTGGGTCAGGATGGAGGCACTGCATCCACGTTTCTCCCCATGCCCTCATTTCCTCCAAAAAATGGGCTCAGCATGGCACACAGGCTACTTGCAGAATACCTGGAAGTCTCTAAACTGGGACTTCCCCTCAGCCGAAAGCTTCACTGCCACAACAAGAAAATGATCCCAGAGGGAAGCACCAGCATCACTTGCACAGATGCATGAGGAGAAGCAAAACACAAGGACAGTGGGTTTGCCTAGCAGCAGGTTTGCCATCTGGTGGGACACCCAGCCACCAAGGAGATGCCATCCGGTCCCAGTGTGATAACCCTGTCCCCTGCAGTTTGCGCATCGCTCTGGGTCGCTCCTGGAGAATCAAACCCGGCTGGCAAAACATCATTGCTGGGGAAGAGGAAGTGAGATGCCACCCCTGAAACGGTCCAGGCTACCGGAGAAGGAAAAGGCCACCTCTGCGAGCAGCAGGCGCAATTTCACTGCTACCCACGTGGCGGCACTGCCAGGCTACCCCGTCTGAGCTGCCTGCACTGCCTTCGCCAGCTGTTCCCAGAGCTCTGGGATGACACCTCCTCCTCCTCCCCGAGGGGATCAGGGTCCCCTAACCCTCTCCAAAGGGGAAGGACATGACACCTACAGCAGCCCCTGACACCTTAGCACTCCTTTGGATGCATACGATTTCTTCTTGTACTTTGTTGGGGATGTGATGAGCCTAGGAATTGCACTGACCTTTCAGAAAAACACACCACTGCACCAATTCCTCTTTTTCCCAGAAGGAATCCCTTAGAAAACTCTTTTCGGAAAAGATAGAGAGCAACATCTTTACAGGGGCAGACAATGATAAGACAAGGGGGAGCAGTTTGAAACTAAAAGAGGAGAGATCTAAATTACATGTCAGGAAGAAACTCTGCTGTGAGAGTGGTAAGCTGCTGGAACAAGTTGCCCAGAGAACTTGTGGATACCCCATCCCTGTAAGAGTTCAAGGTCAGGCTGGATGAGTCACTGAGCAATCTGATCTAATGGGGGCCATCCCTGCCCATGGCAGAGAGTTTGAACTAGATGATCTTTAAGGTCCCTTCCAACCCAAACCATCCTATGATTCTATGAACCCTCCAGGTGAAGTTCACCACTCTTCCTAGCAATGCATTCAGTGCATCACATTCCTTCTTGGCATCTGCCTGTCCGCCAACATAAAACCCATCACGGAGATAAGCACCACACTTCAGTGCTCTACACCCCTCTCTCCCAGCTCTGGTGCTGCCTGCCTGGGCAGGTCCTGCCTGCATTTTCTTTTGTTCCCCCGTGAAAAACTTGCGTTTCTCCGCTCGCAGCACATGGGAGTCCCAGCGCGCCCAGGGAGTAAACCCAGGCGTCTGTCTCCAAGCTGCTCATTTACAGCTCGTGAGGGAAATGCTGCTAGAAGGTTGCAACTGACTTTGCGAGGCTTCTCCCCTTCACAGCTTTTTGTGACAGTCACTGATGAAGTGCTGCCGTTGGGGGTACCGAAGCCAAGAGGGACAGACGCTGGATGCGAGGGTTTCAGCAAGGCCCCGGCACCGGGCTTAGATTAGATTGCACGGTTACACAGCTGACGACACCGGGACAAACACATGCTTTGCCTGTGGGATCCTTGGGCCCCGGCATTGGAACAAGGCATGGCCCCTTCCCTCCTGGTGTTTCGTAGCTCCCAGCTATGTTTGCTTTACACTTTGGCGCGGAAGAAACAGCAGATGGCACGGCTTCTCCTCGCTCCGCTGCGCCGCTCTCAGCACCCGCGGCGGCTGCATGGTGCCGGCTCACACCCCGCCAAATACAAATGTGTTGTTGCCATCGCATGTGGAGCGCCAGCTTGCAGCAGTGACCACGAGCACTGACAGGTCTGACAGCCTCGCTGAGGACCAGCTGACAGACAGGCACAGACAGAGGAGGGGGAGTTGCCACAGCCGCCCTCGCTGTCTTTTCTGGTTTCACTTCCAGGTATTGTCCTAAAGCTCCAATTTTGAGAGTTCCTGGTTATTGAATCCAGGGGATGCCCAAACAGCCAGCCCATTCACAGCACCACCATCCTCCCATCCCCGTGTCATGGTCCCAGGGGATGATGCAGCTGGAGTTTGTCTCTGCATGGCCCAGGTAGCCCCAGGAGTGCAAAAGGGGAAGAATGACAAGGGGTGAGCAGGTGATGGAGAACACCTCTGTTCTCAGGCTCACCTCCCACAGGTATTTTCTGACCCAGCAGATGCCTGTACAACAGCAGCAGCCAGCTCCACCCCACAGCTGTGTGGTGGTGAGAAGGTGGGTGCCCACTTTTCTTCTTTAATGTCCCCCGAAAGCCTCATGGCCAGACTATATCCATGCAAGTCCTCCCTGGCTGGGCAGTGCGAGGGATGGTGGTGGTCAGGGCTTGCGATTTTGGGGGCTTTCTTACACCCCGCTGCCTGGTCCTATTGTGTGCATGATGGCTTTCGGCGCAGTATCTGTAGCAGATCAGGACTTGCCCCGGTGCTGCCTCGCCTGGCAGCCACAGCCCCATCCCACTGTCGGTTCCCGGGGAGGCTCGGCGAGGAGCCAGGCGCGGCGACACGGCTCCTCGGGGCTGGCAGGGGCTGGGCGGCGGGAGCCAACCCCCCAGCGCGACGCCCTGCCCGGCGCTTAGCGGGGCGCCCGAGCAAAACTGTTCGACATGGCTTCCCAGTGGGGAGCCCACTCAGGCAAACAAACCCCGGCAGCCTTAATCTCCGCGGCAAGAGCCCGGCGGGCCGGAGGGCGGGCGGGAAGGAGGGGGCCGCAGCGGGGCTGCGGCGGCCGGGCGGGGAGGCCGGGGCTATTACCACGCTCTCATTCTTTCGGCTAATCCTGACTTCACACTTTAACCTGATTGAGCCTTGTTTGGCGAGCCGGCTCCTTGCGCGCCGTGTGAGCGGATTAGGGCCGGACGCAGCAGGGAAGTAATTGCTTCCCAGCGGCGCTGGCCCCGCATCCTCCAAGCCCCCCGCCGCCTGCCAAGAGCGCTGGGGCGGCCTGGCAGCCCTCTGGCAAGGCGCTCCCCTCGCCAGGCATCCCGGCTTGGCAGCGGCCACCGGGACTGGCTCTGTTGGTGGTGCAGAGGTCCATCCTGTCCGGGGTCAAAAGCCACAAGGGCACCTTGTCCAAGCCAAAGTTGCATCCCGTGTCATGTCCCAGCCATAATGGCAAGGACTGCGGAGCCACAAGGACTGCGGAGCCACAAGGACTGCGGAGCAAGGACAGCTGCGGCAGGGGAGCGACTTTCTGCCCTGGCAATGTCTGCACGCCCTGGGCCAGTTGTCAGCTCCAGGCAGGTGAAGCACAGGGGGCTGCTCTCCTCTTTAGTCTCTTTCCTCCCCAGCATCCATCTGGAAACTCATTAGCATCCCCTGGTCTCTCAGACCCTCCCCTACTCACGGGGGCAAATCACAGGCATTAACCCTTCAGCCGCTGCCACCGAACAGCTCCCACGACAAAAATGCATGGCAGGTCCCTGCTCACAGGCTGGGCACTGCCCCAGACGCTCCACTCCACTGGTGCTGGGACCAGCCACTGCAGGCACCAGCTCAGCCACAGCAACCACCCACCATGCCTCGAGCAGACAAGGCAGCTGCCCTCGCAACCAAAGCCACCAGTTCTGGGCAGCATCAGCGTTTCAGGCTGGGACAGGTGCTCCCCAAAGCCCTCACCGATGCTGTGCTAGAGAAGGCTGTGCCAGAGCACACCTTGCATTTCCCCAAGCCAAAGGGCCTACCTGGACTAACAGGCAAGGACCACGGAACCGGCACCTATTAAGCAGCCTGTTGTCTCAGATCACCCCACACATGCTCTTTGTCCGGGCACAGCCTGTCCAGGGCAGAGGAATGAGCAGACACAGGGCTGTCCTGCCAAGAGCGCTGTTCAGCCACCACCTCCACCGCCTGACAGGTGACAAGGGGTGAGCTGAAGGGACAGAAAGACTCTTGCATCACTCAAGATCGATAGACTGATCAGCACTTGCATTAGTAGCCCAGAATCCCCCAGGGGTTTTACACTCTTATTTCTCAGGAAACTTCCTGTTTCTGGCTGCATCCACTGCTTGTGACAGTATTGGCACCTGCAGCCCTGTATGGGGGAAGCAAGTTTCACCCACATGTGTCAGCTGCACAGACCACTCAAGGTGATGCACACGAGTCCCCGGTGCTGCAAGGACCCAGTGCTCAAGGATCAGTGTTCCCGAGGGGAGCTGCTTGCTAAAGGGTCAAGGCAGCCACCTTGCCACTGCATTAGCAGGATGCTGGAGTAACAAGGCAGAGTTTTGTCCACTGTGTCACCTGCCCCAGTCCCCAGTGCCAGTGTGAGCGGGACCCCACAACCCCCTCTCAGGTTCAGGCTCCTGTGGTGATCCCGCAGCATTACATCACACTGTTTGATTTTTAATGGGCTCCGCTGGCCCAGCTGCCGGCACCGTTCCATCCTGGCCAAGGGGGATGAGATGGACCTCCCACCCTCCCCACCCCATCTCACTCCACCATATTCAAGGTCATGCATAGCCTGTGCACTGCCTGCTGCTGCCTGCTACCCCCTGTGACCCCAGCCCTGAGGCTGATGGTGTTTGCACAGGACAAAGTGGGATGGCAGAGCCTAATGCAAACAGGGTGCAGCACGGTGAGCTCAGTGTGAGCCCCTGCCACTCAGGAAAGAGACTGCAGGGTCTCTGGAAAAGGCACCTTTGCAGGGGCCAGAAAAGGAAATGGGAGAGGATGGGACAGGGTCCAAAGCAGAATGGTATGGGGAAAAAGGAACATTATTTGCTGCTTTTCACAATACTAGAACAAGGGATGACCAACACAATCATGAAGGCAGGTTTAAAGTCATAACTAAGAGTGACTCCTCCAAATTAGGAGTTGTTAATCCATGCAACTCCCAGTCACAACCAGCTCAAAAGGGAAATTAATCAAAGCAAAGTGCAGAGAGGCACCTGCCATGCCATGCTGTGGCAAGGAACACCTGCAGGCAAATGCTCAGGAGCTGACTCCTGCTGTCAGGAAACAAGCTGGGCACACCTCTGGTAGCACCACACTGCCCAGTGCAGGCTGCCAGACACTGATGGTGGCTTCACCACTGCTCTGCCAGCAAGGAATCACTTTTCCTGTCAGCCTGTTTTAGTGGCAGGTGGAGATGCACAACCCTTCTGCTCCCCAGGGCAGTATAGGGACGTCGACCTGGGGTCAGCCCAGTGCTGGCACACCCAACCAGGGCAGGGTACCAAGGTCCCCGCTCCAATCTCTGCCTGTCTCTTGTCCCTGCCCCTCCTGGACAGGGGCAACAGTGAGTCAGGGGAGGGGGGGTGGCGTGCTGCTCCTGCAGGGGTTCAAGGGGGAACAGCTGTTTGCTGTGAGGAACATGCCAGGCTGGGCGGTGCGGCACAGCCCTCCCCGCTGGCAGCCAGAGCAGAGTGGTTCATCAGGCAGCTACAGCCGCCAACAATTGCATGCTGAGTAAATCGATGGGATATAATTGGACTATTAAGATCTCATTATCCTCCTGGCTCCGGGTGCCGCAGCCCACGGCGAGCTGGGGGAGACCACAACCTGCAGCCACAGAAACTGCCTTCTGACCCAGACAGCCTTGATGGGTACTGGGGACAAGGTGCATGGAGCTGAGACAGTACAGTGGGGATAAGGATGGTGGCAGCAACCTATATTCAGCACGGGAGACATCTCTGTGGCACAGCAAAGCATTGTGCAAAGGCAGGGAGGTGTCCCTACAGGGGTCCTAGAGATGAGGACATCCAGCCATCCTTCTAGCCACCAGAGCTGCCTGAAAGCCACCACTGGCCTCTCCTGCCCTGTGCAGGGCTCCTGGGTGGGATGGGGAGTTTGGCCTCTGTGTGCATTTTCATGTGTACCTCTACCCCATTTCTGCTGAAAAGTGGGGCTCATGTCCCCAGCTGTGCGTTGCATGGCCCCCATGCTCTGAATCACACAGACTGCCCAGCCCTGGGGGTCCCTTTCCCTGTGCAAGGGCTGTACCCACATTCATCACCTACTTACACACCACCCATGGCATGTGATGTGATTACAGGCCATGGGGTGGTCCTCCCAAAGGGATCAGCATCCTCAGCATCTCTTGGCTTCCAGGATGATATACCAGGTCACATCCACTGAGGTCCAAGTGACAATAAATAATAATTTCCCTTAGGAGAGCTGCCCCCATCCCTACCTGAGGCTTCTTGTAGCAATATTTCTTGTCTCAGAACCAGCAAAAGCGGTGGATCAGAGCCTTATATATATCCTTATACCCTTATATATCCTTATGTATAAGGACGAAACAATCCTTTGCTGGAGCAAGGCAACACACAGCTAGACACCATGACACGCCAAGTGTCTCAGACCACAGACCTCACTGACACAAGCCCAATCAACAAATTCTGCCTGTCCACTGTGTCCACACAACAAAGACTAAAGATGAACAATGGCAGAACAGGGAGCAATGCTTCATGCATGCCACCCTTCCTTCCCAAAGCCTTCCAAAGTGCCGTGCTGACCCCAGGCTCTGGCCCTGGTGCCTTCCCTCCCTGGAGGTGCAGATGCTTCCACAAACATTAAAGATGGAGAGGTTTGTTGCTTGGACAGATGAGCAGAGCATGTGTAAAAGGCAACATATGCTCATGGCAACAGTTAGTGAGAGGAGTCCCAGCCCCAGCATGGTGTTGTTGACTTAGCAAAACATTTCAGGGCACACATAAATCTCAGTGGCTTCAAAAGGATGCTGCTGACCTGTGCCATGACCTTGGGCCACTGTCTTTACCAGAGCACCAGCAACTGACCCCAGCTGGTATCACCCAATGGTGCCACCACAGTGCCTGCATTGCCGAGAGGGCACACGGGGGATGCTGAGACATATGGGTGCACGTTCCATGGGTAACACCAGTAGCCCCATGTTTGGACACAGAGGAAGTTCGGAACATGCAATGTCCACTGCGAGTGGGATGATCTGAACAGGGAAGGCATTTGCACAAGCCGGGCTTTGCCAAGCAGCTCTCTGTACAGGGCAGTGCCTAAGTGGTGGCTCTAGTCCAGGTCCAGCAAGGATCGGCTCCTGCGTGGGCCGCGCTGCAATGCCAGAGCCGCGGGACTCGGCCTCCACGGGAAGGAGGATGCTATGGGAACAACGGGAGCTGGCCAAGGAAAAGAGGGGAGGGTGGGAGGGAGGGGGAATAAAGCATCTGCTACACACCCTGGAGCCTCTTCAGAGATTGAAACAAGTTAAAAGCAGAAGCTTTAATGGAAACACAAGTAAAATAACAAGCTGCAAACCCTGCATGCCTGTCACCGCCCTCTCCTCACACTGTCCCTTTGTTCCAGCAACCTCGTTATCAGCAGGAAGGAGAGCCAACATGAGGCTAAGGCACTGCCATCAACTCTACATCCTAAAGTGCCTTGAGAGAGCCATAGCACTCACTGTGCCCAGTGCCCTGTGGTCTGGCAGAGCCCAGGGTGAGCAGGGGGTTGCCCTGCAGCCCACATGCCAGAGTAGCCAGCCTGTCACTTTCTGCAAAGGGACCTTCTGCTGGGTGAGGGCTCATCCCCTCCCCTGGCTGGACATGGAGTGTTAGAACTGCAGCTGTCTGGCTCACAGCCGTTGTGTCCCACTGCCACTGAGAGATGAGGCACACAACCGGTGGCCCCATCACTGCATGACCTCCTGCTTTTCCGCATCCCTGCTTCTCACCACCTCCAAGTCCCCTTTGCCCTGGTGTTCAGCAAGACTTTTCTCCTCCCTCATTTCATGTTTTTGTTTCTGTCTTGCCCTGTAGTAGTGGGAAATCCCTGCATGAACCCTCCACCAAAGCACATTTTCTTTCCAGCTCCCACACTACCCTCCAGCCTGTGCACCTACTTGCTTCACATTTGCATCACCCAGCATGTTCCCCACACACTGCAAATCAAAGGCAGCCCTTTCCCCAGGGCTGCACACCAGGCCCTTCAGCCCTGCAGAGGGAAACTCCTGCCCAGTGCTCACAGACCCAGCACATCCCAGGACACCCAGCAAATCAGGGTACCGCAGCACAGCAGCTCCAGAGCTTGGAGCAGAGCAAGCCAGGGGGTGGTGGCAGGGATTTGCTGGACCCTATGTGGCTCTACCTCCAGCAGACAGCAGCATGCCAAAGCAAGACCCTCCTGTGCAGCTCCAGGACAGTTAGGACAAGATTTGGTCCTCCCTCACCCCATCATGACCCCATGCATGACTGTGCCTTGCCGTGAGAAGTGCCAGGCTCCAGCCCTGCGCACCAGGAAGCCTTTCATCCTCCAGCATGCAGCGTGTGCTCCCTGCCTGGAAGCTCACACCCGAGAAGACACCCCGAACTTGATGCTGCAACACTCATCCAAGGTGTAAATGAAAAAGCAAACAGCTCTTCTGGAGAGCCAGCCCTGAGCCCTGTGGGGAGCTGGCTGCAGCTCTCGTTAGCAAGCTCATCCTCTGGGTTTGCGACACTGTGGAGCTCAGAACTAATTGACTCCCAGGCTCTGAGGCTTTTAATTGCTAATAAGTGTGAAGCCAGCCCTGCCAGCCCTCCTGGATTCCTCCGAGGTGTGAATGAGGCTGAGCCAAGCTGAGAATTGCATCCCGGCTGTCCCAGATCTGTCCCAGATACTGGTGAGCCAAGAAGTGATGCTGTAGATCTGCAATGCTGCTTCTCAGTTTTGCAGGTCCCGGGACAGCAACTGGTCCCAGCTTTCAGAATGGCTAAAGCAAACTCCCTATGGGATGGAGGATGCTCTAAAACCAATGCTGAACCTTACAAGACTGGAGTTACTTGATTAGATGCCCTGGCATAACTGAGGGTCCTTCATACTCCTCATGCTCAGCCCTAGCACTAAGATGGGTAAAACTGTTGCC
This sequence comes from Lepidothrix coronata, assembly GCF_001604755.1. NCBI lineage: Eukaryota > Metazoa > Chordata > Aves > Passeriformes > Pipridae > Lepidothrix > Lepidothrix coronata. The sequence goes on from NW_016690188.1 coordinate 6,650,039, forward strand.
CCAGCAGCAGCTGTATTTCATTGCCTGGCTTCCTGAGGGCACTTGGGAGTGACCACAAAGCTGGCAGTGGGATGCAAGGTGGGAAATGCATTGCAAGATGAAAAGCATCAGGCTCTGTTGGCAGCCAGGGTGGAGCCAGTGGGACATTTCAAATCCTGCCTAACAGCTGGTAAAAGAGATGTGATTTTACACAGGGCTGGGAGGAAACAGCTCTGATAGAAAAAGGGTCCAATGGGAAAAGAGGGTGGGAAGGCAGAAGGGAACAAAGGCTGCAAGAGTGCCCGAGCACGTGAACCAAAGACAGGGGCACATGGCAGGGAAAACCCAACAGGCAGATAAAGAGACTCCATGCTGTGTGACACACATCAAAACCGGGATAAGAACTGCTGGAACAGCAGCAAAGCCCAGCTACAAGGCTGGGCCTAGGCTGGGGCTGCCCTTGCCCCAGTAACGTTGCTCCCAAGAGGGTTTGGGAGAGTAACAGCCAGTCATGGCCATGCCACAGAGAGCTGCACCCCAACCCACAAGGCTTCCCTCCATGAAGCAGCTCTTTGAAGAGCCTCTGGCACAAAACCACACTGTGGGTGTGGGGAAGCCTCTGCCTGCCGGCGGTTAGTACAGCTGCAGCCCCCATCTCGGTCATAAAACACAGCCGCCCACAGACCTCACCTGTGCTGGGGATCAACAGCCCCTCCTTGTTTTGGGGAGGCAGAAATGAGTTGCTGGAGGCACATCTGGGTGCTCCTCCTGCCTTTTCCCAATCCATGCATGCATGGAACCTTGGAGGAGTATCAAGCCTGATAGCAGCAGCTAACCACAAGGCACAGACTGGGGAGCCCTAGCCCTGAGCCTGCAGGCACCTGGGGGTCTCACACAGACCTTCAGCCTCCATATTAAAGCTCAGGTGATGGAGCAGCCCCACACCCTTTGCAGCCCCACATCCCTTTGCAAACTGCCCTGAGGTTAATTATCTTTGGGGTTAATAACGCACTTCTTGTCTCTGCTCCAAGCGCATCGGACTCATGGTAGGGTCACTGGCTCTGTGACTCCAAGAGCCCATGGCTGACTCTGCCCTGTGGATGTGCGTGAACAGCCAGGGGCTGTTACCTGCATGTCCACAGCTCCTGCCACAGCCTGACTGAGCTCAAGAGCAGCCAGGATTGCAGTGAGGATTCCCACTGAGGGGAGAGCCAGGAAAGTCTGGGAAGAGAGGATGGGACCCTTCTCCCTGCTTGGCTCAGGGGGTCACTCCCCACAGCTCAAAGGGAGCTGCTGGCTGGGGCTGGAGCTGCCAAGGTTGCAGCCAGCCTCCAGCATGGCTGTGCAGGTGGCCTGGCGCTGCTCGGCACGGCGGCAGCTCGTGCTCTAGGACCTGGGGAGAAGAGCTGCCGAGGCTGATTACCCCTGCCAGAGCAGGCCTGGCAGGTTTATTTTTAACAGTTCTGATTGAAGCTGTTTTCCTGCTGACATTTACACTCCTTCATCATTATCTGCTCCCCAGCTTCCAAACACCAAGATAAAAGAGGGGATGAAATCTCCCGAACAGTGGGGTCCTGTCTGCAAACCCCACAGACAGGGAGAGACCCAGACCAGTGCAGCTGGGCAGATATTTGCCCCCTTGGAGGTGGGTGGCCAGGAACCCCATCTTACAGTGAGGGCATTACAGACTGGGATCCTGCCAATGGATGCAGCAGGAACCATCTCAGGGCAGCCTGGGGAGTGATATGTGTCATCTATCACTGGCAGCATGGCTGGATTACAGATGCAACTTTGGGTGCTGGTGCCCCCAGAGATACCCATGTTCCTGGGAGTGCCCCAACGGTGATTGGCTCCAGGTGCTGCTGGAGCTACAGCTGCTGGCTGGGGCCAGCAGAAGAGTGAGCTGCCAACCCTGGTTGCATGGTCCATGCCATGAGCTACCAGGGGTGGGTAAAGGGGCTCAAGGGAACAAGTAGGGCTTGGACCTCCAGCATGATCCTCTGAGATGGGAGAGGTGAGCAGGGGCTGTGCAGCACAGCCTGACCCTCATCCTCCTTCCTATACTGCCATGGGAAGGTGAGTAATGCAATGCAGAGACGGTAGTGGGACTCCCATCATGGCCAGAGCTAGGCACTCAGATCTGAAACCCTCTTTTCTCCCTAAGAAACAGTCAAATTCCAACACGTGTGGGCTAAAAATACACTCCAGTCTGCCCAGGACTCTGCAAGCTCTTACATCTCTTGGATGATTCATATTTTGTCAGATTCCAGATCAGTTTTGAGATTAAAAATACCAGGTTTGGTAGACAAGCATGTCACAGGCCCCAGAAGATGTCAGAGCCCTGCAGAAGGAGGCTGGAGACCTGAGGTGGGAGATGTCCTGCTGCAGCTGGGATTGCAGGCTGGGCACAGTCCCTGCCATGGGGAACGGCTGTCCCTCACCCCATGGATGGGGAAAGCCCAGCAGCAGCCCTGGATGGATAAACACTGCTCCAAGTCCAGACAACTGGCACCAACCCTGCTGCATCCCAGAGCAGCCCCAAAATGGGGTGGATGCATGGGAGCTTGCCTCCAGCTTTTACTTAATTACCTTCATGGTTATGAAATCGTCAATAACTAATTAGACAGCCCCACTCCTTCCTAATATGCCAAAAGCTGCTTCCTAATTAAATATTACAGGGATTTAAAAGCATTTCTGACAACATATTACATATGTAAAATACTGTGAATTAGCCAGCTCCCACACTGAAATCCTGCTCAGGAATGATGCAGGGAACTGACTGGGCAGAAATCCGGGACACCTTTTCAAGTAAATTGATAAAAGGGCCCATTTTTCTGGCAAAGAGGGTTTCTCTCAGGGTTGGAGATTGCCGGAGCACAAAGAAGACAGCCCAGAAACGCCTCTATGTGTCCCACCACCCCCATGAGCCGTGTGAGCCCCCCAGTAAAGGCAGTTGGGATGTAAGAGGGCTCCCGCTTAGTTAAGCAAACAGTAATGCAAAGTGTCAGCGAGCCTGGAGATGAGATCCCAGGAACCACCGCTTGGAGAAGAGCAGGTGCTTCCTCATATTATCAGCCCATCCACCTGCCAAGGGGGGAGCAGGAGTGGGGAGCTGCTCAGTACTAGAAGAAAGGAGCTCTGAGAGCCAATTTCCATCCAACCACAGTGCATTTGATGTCTTGTGAAGTCAAGTTCACATGTGCCATCTCACCTCTGCCTCACATGGGGAATGGGCTGGATCCTCCCCGGGCACACACAGCCCCAGCTCTGGCTGAGCATGTGAGCATCCCACAGCATGCAGGGATCCAGCATGGGATGAACCATACTCATTGCACCCCTCTAGCCATAATGGAGATGGAGAAAAAAAGGGCTTGGGTTTGGACTTGTCCTCATGAGTAGGGGGCCAAAGTTCCGCTGTATTGCTTTGCTCCATGCACAGAAAGTTTCTGTGCTTCAGTCCTCAGTACCAGCTCAGTGTGAGCCCAATTCAGCACTGAGATGGAGCCATGGGGACCATGGGATGGGGCACAGGAGGGCTGCAGCATCCCCCATCATAACCTGAAGGCAGGAGCCCAGCCCAGCACAGCTTGTGTCTGCCCTGGTCCCAAGCTCTTCCCCTAAAAGCAAAGAAGAGAGCAGGCAGTTTGCAAGGGAAAAGGCCGGGAGCAAAGGCAGAGAACACCACCAGGTAATTGCCTGCAAACTTAACTGGGCTTGCAAGTGGGAGCCGCAGTGCCAGGCTTTGAACAGGGCTGTTTCATGTGCCTAGTGCTTCTGCTGCTCTCTGTGCCTTCCAGAAGACGTGAGAGACTGGATGAGGACAGAGGCAGTGTTTGAAATTCACACTTCAAAGTTGCTATCTGAGTGGACTGGAGGCAAGTCAGGGAGCGGGAGGGTGAGTGGGGAGACAAGGGCTCATGCTCCCAGAGCCTTTAATGCTGGGATCAATCGCCCGCTCGGGGATGCTCTGCTGCAGCAGAGGAGCTATATTCAGCTCCTTCCTTGCTCCGCTCCCATGTTGCAGCTTGTACTCAGGGTAACACTGGAGCACCCTCAGGCCTGGGGCTCTACACACTGCCACACTGCCTAGGAGTGTCTCCCCTTGTGCCCATACGCTGTGGCACACATACTGCAACCCATCGCCCACCGCAGCATGTCCACACACCCTCTGGCATCCAGACACGCTGCACATGCACATGCTCTCCTAATTACTCCTTAACTCTCAAGCCTTTGCCATTTTTCACCCACCGCTGTGCCAGCACACCTGGAAAAGCAGCACCCTGGGGAGCAGCAGAGGGGAGGACATGGCCCCTCCCAGAGTCCAGCCCATCTTTTAGGTCTGGTGGAAAGACCAGTGCAATGCTCCTCTGCTAGCAACACTACCTTATGTACACAACCCAAGGAGCACTCTGTGGAGGAAGGAAGAAAGACCCTAGTGCCCCACCACCAATCCCAGGGATGCAGATGTTTAGCCCCAGGTTGGCCCAAATCTGCACGCTATGCCTGGACTCTCCTTCTAATGCTCTCCCTGCAAAACACAGCAGGGTTGAGTGTCTAAGTACATCAAAGCCGGGCTTTGAACCAGCTTAAAGAGGCACCCTGATTTTAATCAGACTGCTCACGCCACTGACTACAAGATCCCCCTGAGCCATCTGCACCCTCTCACATGGCATTTCAGAGGCTCGTAAAGCACAGCCAGAACGCAGACCCACCAGAGCTGGTAGACACGGGGGCTCTCTAGGACATGGCTCAGGGGATGGATATGCTGCATTCAGCTTCCAGCCAAAGGACAGCTCTAATCCAGGGAACTGACCCTCTTCCAGGACTGCCAGCTGCTTCCCAGGGACTCAGCAGCATCATCCCTCTTTTTCCAGGGACAGATTAGGGCATAGGGACAGCATGCATCGGTGTCCATAAAGCCACGGGCCGAGGACCACTCTCCCTCCTTCGGCCCCTGGAGAACTCCCAAGTCTCCCAACCCTGCCAGCCGAAAGGCTCTCCCATCTGCTCTCTGGAGCCACAGCGTCTGGAGGGCTGGGCAATACCTGCCCCTTCCCCGCCAAGGCACCACGGGGTGGGCAGCCGACCTGCCGAGCTGGGACATCCCCACTCACCCCCGCGACCCACGGGCAGCTGCCTGAGCGAGCGTCCCCTGGCTCGCGGGTGGCTCAGGCAGTGTGGGGCTGGGGAGGGAGGGCAGCTGCCCACCTCCCCCGGGAAAGGTGTAGGACAGCCAGGAGGGGACAGGCGCCAGCCAGACCCACGCCGAGAGGAGTCACCAGGCACAATGGCAGTCGGGTGCTGGCCGCATGCTGCTGAGGACCAGCATGGTCAGCTGGTGGATGGGCCCAGCAGAAATAGGATCCCACCGCCCATTTTGCCCCTGGAGAAGAGGGTTTGCAGCAGCGCCCGCCCTGTCAGGCTGCAAACAGCCTCTCCTCCTCATTATTTTTTCACCGCAAGAACTATCTTATACCTTATCAATAATTCACAGGTACAAACGATAACGTTCGCTGTCATGGTCCGGGAGCCACATGTTCCCGGCAAGGGGGAAGGGGCCGGTTGCGATCGCTATTGTTAATGCCTGCGGAGCTGGGGGGGAGACGGGAGGATAAATATTTAACACTGTGTCTCCGAGCAAATGTCCATGACCGAGGTCTGAACATGGGTTTTACACAGAGCTGCTCCTGCCCTTGAGAGAGTCATTAGCATGTTAAAAGCCGTCAGAATGGGGCTGATGGAAAGGCTCTGCTGGAGGGACCCCCAGCGCTCTGCCTGGGGGCCAGCAGGGATGCAAGGGGCTTTTTGCTGCTGCAGAAACATGGCGATCCCCATCCTGCCCAGATTTCCCCTCTCCTGAGCACAAAGGCCGTGCTCTCGGCTGCCCGTCGAGAAGCATCCCCAGCTCTGTCTGCTGCCACATCGCGGGGCGTGAGGGATGAGGCACCTGGAGGTAGCCCGGGGCTGGTGGGTGGCCGGGGCAGTTCATTGTGCAGAGGAATTACAAAGGGGACACAAAGAGCCACACACCACATTTTGTGTGAGCTTCCTCTCCCGGGCAGCCCGGGCCTTTCTTTTGCCATGTTGAGGGTGAGCTTTCTGTGTAAATCCCCGGGGCACGGCAGGGGAGAATAGGTGTCTTTGTGAAAGAGGATGGAAAATAAAGGAAAACAAGAGAAGCAAAAGCACAAAACCCACGCCCTACAGTGGCAGGCTGCAAGGACAGGAGCACAAAGATTCCCAGAGGATGTAAAGACAGTCCTACAACTGGGGGATCAGGGTCGACAGGCTGCGAGGGCACACGGGCACACACTCACGGGGGCACCGATGACTCCCTGCAGCATCCCACTGCTCTGTAAGCATTGTCCCCAAATGTGCAGCCAGGGTGCTACTTCCCCACAGCCATATCCCCAGCTACAGCCAAGTTTCACCTTCTCACTGTTCCAGGCACAATTTCGGGGGACTGACAGACAGGAAAACCCTATGCCCGGATAACCCAGGAGCGCTCTGTTTTGGCCTTGCTGTCACAGTCACTTCTGGCATCTCTCTCCAAAGGGATGGCAACAGGAGAGGAGGAGGTCCTGTCTGGCTCTGCGGAGATGGGGGCGTGGGAGGAAGAGCATTTGTGATAGGCAAAGGAACAGTGTAGGGAAGAGACAACATCTTCAACCACCACTGCTATTTGCCCTGTGAACTCCAAGCCAGAGCCCTTGCAAAAGCTCAGCCAGCACCTAACCAGGCAAAGTACTGTGGAGCTCATAAAATTAAAGCAAAGCTGTCTTTCCCTTTTACTGTGCTAGTAAAATATATCTCAGCCTAAGATGCTCAGACAGGATTGCAGTGCAGGGGTCGGGAAGGCCATGGCTGAGCATCCCCTGGGGAGAGCGTGGGAAGACCGGCGCCAGTGGATCTCCCCCAGCCTGGCTGAGGGCAGGAAGGGCAGCCTGGGATCCCCTTCTGGAAGCCTCCAGGCTGTGGCAGACTCATACCTACCAGCAGATATGCCTGCTCGGACATTGCTTCACATCATCCCAGATGGAGAAAGCCTCCACAGCCAGCTTTGCTCAGCCAGCCTCACAGGGCAGGGATGCCTGGGGGCTTTGAGAGCAATTAAGGACCTGGCCTGGGTTGGCAGCACTGGACTGATGTCCCCAGTAAACAGAGAGGGACACCAGATGGGGTGCCATCCATCACTCAGAAGGGGACACTTTATCACTGGGACACCTCTGAGCACTCAGTCCAGACCCAGAGCCCTCCCTAGGATTCCTGCTCCAACCCTGACACTTCCATTTTTCACCGTTGGGAAAAGAAGTACAATCTGCTTTGCAACTTTAAAGGACATCCAATTCACCTCTTCCCAGCTGAGTGTTCAACGGTTAATTGCTCTCTGTTGTGAAAAAGCAGAATTTAATTCTAGCCTGAATTCGTCTGGTTTCAGCCTCCAGCTACTGAATGATTTTATGCTTTTCCTCTTTTTCTTTTCATTTTTCTTCCCCCCCCCCCCAAATTAATGAGGTGCCTACAATCAGGCTTCTCTCCATGCAGGTATGCAGAGAGAGGTATAAATTCCCCTCCTAACCTCCTCTTGCATATGCTAAATAGGCTGAATTTTTTAATTCTTTTCACTGGAAGGCAGGTTTTCCAGATCTCCAATTATCCTGTACTTCCTCTTTGAGCACTTTCTAATTTCCCAACATCTCTCTAAACTATGGACCCCGAAGCAGAAACTATGCTCAGCAGAGGCTTCCCTGCTGCCCCCTAAAACGGCAACCCCCCAGTACCCAGAGCTACTCCGCTCATCCATCACTCCCCCAGCTGCAGCGCTTATCCCAGAGCAGGCTGCTGCAATGGCTGCTAAGTCCTTTTCAGTGTAACCACATCCCCAGACACTGTTTCCCGTCTTGTAGCTGTGACCTACATTTTTTTTTTCCCCAGCTGTGTGACCTTGCATGAGAATGCTTTCCAGTGCAGGTGTTTCAGGCAGAGCATCCCACCAGACCGGCATCCTGCCAGCAGCACCAGTCCTGCTCCTTTCACCTATTGGCTCATGTTTCCTCCCAAACTGAGTTCTGTGACATGCAGGTGGTTTCTTCCCTGGCTACATCACATACACCACCCAGCTCACCCTCAGCTGGTGTTAGACAGAAAGAGCAGGCAACAAGAGACCAGGACACCTGGGAGGTGATTGGCAAAAGTCAGTATTGCCGCCAAAGATCCCAAGACCACCACAGCTTGCGGAGATGTTGAACATCAGTTCACCATCATCAGACCCCAGCTGCACCCTGCCAGAAGGGTGACCGCTGCAATTCCCCCAGGGAGGTCTACCAGGGAAGCACACTGTCAGAAATGCTACACTGATTTTTCCAGAATATTAATGTTTTCATTGCAATATCCTCCAGGCAAGAGTAAAATAACTTGCAGAAGTCTCGGTATATCATGTCAGCACAGTCGCTACTTATCAACCCAATTTGTCAGCTCATCAAAAAAAATGATATCAGGTTTGTTTGACGAGAGCAATTTTCCATGTGGATTGGCATTAATTATCCTTTAATTCCTCCCTGATTGCCACCCGTATCGTTATTGTAGTGGGGATCAGTGTCAAGCTGGAGGCAGAGGAGTGGCTGCTACCCAGGCAGAGGCATCACAGGGATCGTCACTCACTGCACCTCGGCCCCTCCAGTGCTGTGGGAGTTAATGACCTCACCCTCACTCTGGAGGTGACAAAGTGACTGGTGACTGATGCATAAAAACTGTCACATCCCTCCCTACACACTCCAGGTCCTGGGCAGGGGCAGTTGCTAGGAGACAAGACCAGGATGAAAGGAGTGAAGAAGGATGGGGGATAGGAAGGTCCTGTCCTGAGGAGCAGGCTCAAGGCCACGATGGGGAACTTGAGCTACCTGGGCAAAGAGCCATGTTTGTGCAAACACCTCTGTCAGAGCTGGGGACCTGCCTGCCCTATGAGTCTCTTTCCTCAGGCAAGAGGAAGCCCTGGCCACTAGCACGGGCTGGGGCAGCCCCAGGAGAAACCAATATTTGCTTTCTCTCCAGTTAACCCTCAGGCTGAGGAATGCAGGGTCACCACCTCTGTAGCTCCCTGGGGAGGCAGCTGTGTGTGGAGGGACTCGGGGATGTCCCCTTTCAGCTGTGCTATTTATTTTCTCAATATTTGTGGAAGGAAACAAGAGCTGGGGGTGGGGGGGGATGTGGGGCCAAGGATGGGCTGGGAAGATTGGCAGACAGAGCATCGGTTGAGAGTCAGCAGAGGATGGAGGCCAGTCAGCAGACCAGTGCTTCCCAACTGCCCCATGCTCTCTCCTGACACCCTGACAGGACCCTCCTCTGCCACTATTCTTATGGATAGGGAGTGTTGCTGTGGATTTCCCTCCTGTGCCTTGCCTCATCCTCTGGTTCAGCCATCTGCTCAGATGCAGACGGACACACCAAAGCAAACCACTGCCTTCACAAAAATCTGTTTTGGGGTGAGCAGAGTCGTGCCCACCAGGAACAGGGCTTTGCCAGCTTTCAATAGGAAAAAGTCTCATGTGATGCTCACTTCTATTAAACTTGATGGGCTCTTCTGTAACCTGCTCCCCTAAAAATCTGAAATCTCCCACAAAATTATGTGCTGTCCTGCAGCACAGATGATATTCCCAGCAGACAGCTGGCTCACAGCTTGTGTCCTGGTCCTGCTCTCAGCCATTAATAAAACTCAAAAGCAAAGACCTTGCGGTCCCCACCAGTGCCACTGCTCCCCAGCAGCCCTTTGCTCCCATACTTTTCCTCTCATTTGGGATTGATGTGTTTCCAATCTGGCCCTGCCACCGGACAGGCTGGGAACACACAGCTCTGGCACCATGTAGCAGGTCTGAAGGAGAATTCTGGCCATCAGTGAGAGGCACAGCCCTTGGAGAGACAGGCAGGGCTGTCACCATGTCTCTAACCCCTACAGATCTGGGAAATGCAAATGGCAGGGCCATGCACGCAATTTAGTTCCTGTCTCTAGGACTCAGCTTTCCATCTGTAAATATGAAAAAACCACGCTGATGTCTGCATTGGTGGGGAAGTTGGACTGAGTGAGTGCCCCGAGCTACCCTAGAGGCCAGGGGGAGGGCATCAAAGACTAAATATTATCATTCCTCACATTACAACCAAGGCTGCAGAGCAGAAACTGCTGCTCCAGTGGTGCTGCCGCAGCAGGCTGCATTTGCAATGTCAGCTTAAGATGGAGGTGAGGCACCTCTGAAAGCTGGACTCACACAGCAGTTATCCCCAAGCCCCACATCCCCACAGCCTGCAGCAGGGAGAGTGGAGCCTGCTGCACCCTGTGCTTAGGGCCAGTCAGGGAAGGTGCTTCCTGCAGTGCATCTGCCTGCTCACCCCAGGCACGGCTGGGCAGCACAGGGGCAGCCGCAATACCCCAGGAGCTTCAGGGCAACCCCAGTCCCACAGGCACATGCTTGGAGCAGCTGTCCTGCCATGGGAGAAACAGGCAGCCACCCACTGTAGCATCCCAGCTCCTAGCCCCAAGCTCCTTACCAGCAGTCCCCAGCTGGGATTGGGGTTGCGGGGGTGTTTCCCAGTCCAGGATGCCCATCTGGAACCCATTAGGCACCTTTAATCCCCCTCATCCATTCTGGTGCTGTCTGAGCTCCCCCCCCACCAACACACACAAACGCTGCCATTCAAGCAGTTAATTTAAACAAATTCTGCCCAGCCACCACGTTGAGAAGCGATGAAAAAGCCAAACGAAGCAGCTCAAAGCCAACGGGGAATAACAAAAAAAAAAAGAAAGAGTGAAAAGAAAAGAAAGAAAACCACTCCGCACGGCGGGGCTGATACCCAGAAAGACCAGCTGCATCCTCCCATCCCAGCCAGCCCCAGTCCTCCCCTCTCGCAGGCAATCAGATACCATGCGGGCTGTGTAATTGGATGGCAAAGGATAGAGAGAGACATCTTAAAGCTTGGGTCTAATCTCATTAACACCGGCTGCGGGGATGCTGTGAAATCGTAGGATGCAGGAATGAGCAACATGCTGCGCCCGTGGGGAGGAGAACAAGCAAGCTGGAGCGGGATGACAACACCAGGAGGTGGAAATGCCTCCGGTCAGACAGCAAGAGCTGGAAACACCACCGAGTCCTGGGAATGCAGCCAGCCTCCTTGCTTGCTCCTCACTTGCTTGCTCCTGTTTACCCCACAAGTGCAGATCCCCATTCCTACTACACACCCCACTTTCATCCCTATGATTAGTAATTAATAGCACTGGTGTTAATTGCCGGGCAGTAATAGCCTGGCTGTGCAATGGAGAGGAGCTGCAATGGAGAGGAGCTGCAATGGAGTATCCCTGGGGTTAAAACCTTGATGTCAAATACCTATAGCCCAACCCACACATTTTGCATTTCCATCATCTTTGCGCTGGACCAGCACATACCAGCAAATCACGCCAGTCCACGGCAAGCGGGATCACCAAACTCCAGGCAAACATCCTAAAAGAGTCTCATGATAGGGTCAACCCACATCCCCAGGCCCCTGTTGCCGAGGCAACCCACAAGCCTGTGTTGCGTAGCAACCGGCCAATGGTGCCCTGAGAAAAAGCATCCCAGTCCAGGGGTAAAGTAGGGGATATGAAGCACCCATCCACCTGTGGGGCTCCTAGTCAGACAGAAGCCCCTTTGAGAGCTAGGGATGGGAAAACAGTGCAGAAGGGACTGATTTGCAGAAGATTTGCAGGTCCCCTTCCCAGTTCCGCCATGAGAAGGGTTTGGGGCTGGAGAACTTCCTAGCTCTGGGATGAAAGACACTTTTTGGGAGCTTTTCCTGTGCTTGCCACATTTAATACTCTGTCAGTGCAATATGGCTAACACCCCTCACTCCTCCTCCCTGGGATCCCAAAATTACCACTGCCAAAACACTCAAGAGAACGGTCAAGCTCTTCCCACCTGCATCTCCCAGAGAAACATCTCTCCTCCAGCCCCAGGGCCTGGAAAAAGTCTGAGCAACTTTATTTCTTTCCAAGAAGCTCTGCCCTAAATGCCATCTCCCATCAGAGGGGCAAGCAGAAGAAGGGGTGAGGAAACCATTTTAAACCATCCCTGCCATTTCCTGCCTCCCAGTTTACAGAGAACAAGACAGAGGGATGTCTTCAGTTACCAACAGCTCCCTTGGGAGCAGTAAAAATTAAACCAGCTTTTCCTATCCTGAAGAGAAATACAGACACAAATGGGGATGAAAGCTTCTGGGGGCAAAGGGAGGTGCAACAACCATGGAGGGGCCAGGGGAGGCAGCCGGTAAGACCCCCTAATCCATATGCTGCTTAGCTCTGGCAGGGCGGTGGGGGTCCCAACCAGCATCTTGCTGGTTAGGTGAGGATAAGCCTGAGATGATAATTAATTTAACACAGATGAGAATTTAACACAGATGAGAATGAATCCCCACCTCCCCAAACCCACCCCCAACAGACTGCCAGCAGGGTTTCTTCATGCACAGGTGTCGATTGGCATACACTGGGAAATGTGCTCGCCAAACCAGGCTGCCCTCAGCCCATACCTGCAGGCAGGGGACAGCTTCCCCTTGGCAATGCCTACGAGCCCTGCTGCACCAGGAAACCCCCCTGGATGTGAGAAGGGGCATCTTCCCAACTTACACTCACCTGTTTGGCCTTTACAGCACTTTAGCATGGGGAAAATTACCTACCTACAGCAGGGGATACAGAATCCCAGGCAGCCTGATTGGGCAAGAAGTGGGAGCTCACCAAGCCGAGCTGCTGGTGTCGAGGTTGCATGCTGCATGACCCACTATCCATGCCACAATCATCACAGGTCCCTGGGGAGCAGCAGAGAAGGGACATGGCACAGGCACCACTCTGGAAACTGCTGACGGCTTGTTTTCATGGCAGTCCCAGCAAGAGAGATGAGGAGGTCCAGCACCCACCCATGGGAGAATCAACCAGCAAACACAGGTTACTTACATGGCTCTGCAAGTCCACATGTCTGTGGATACAAGTGCAGGGGTACCAAGTTATAACTTAGCCTCGAATCACTGCATAAGACTTTTTTCTTCCACATTCTGAGAGTCAGATTACCAAAGGCTAATTCTGTTCATGGTTCTTTAATATTACTTTGAACTCTTCTACTATTTGAGCTGTGAAAACAGGAGGAAAGAAATGCCTTTATTCCGTACTCAAAATGTATGGACAAAGGGATCAGCTCCTCCGAGTGCTCTTTTAACTCTTTCAGGGAACCAAAGGTGGCAAAGACTGAATGTGGGACAATGCATGCCATGAGCTGTGAGCCAGGGAGGGAATAAATAATTCCCCCGTGTTTTAATAGCTGTGTAATTAGCACTGCTGCCCAGCAGTAAGAAGACTTGATTTTTCATCGCTTTTTCCCATGGGTTGCAAATTCCCATTTGCCAGTGCATTGCTGGGGAGCTGGGCAGGGATACTCTGCATGATGCCATGCGGAGGGGGGGGCTTTGCTGAAAGGGGCAGGGGGATGAAAGCTGCACCTTACCACAGACCCCTTTGCTTTAATAACATTATGAAAGCCAAATCCAAGCCCGCGGCCAAAGCAAGACCAAGGATGAGTCCAGAGGAGCCAATGGCTTGAGGAGGGAGCCCCAGGAGCAGAGCTTGACCCTGTGCATTGCCAGGGAAACCCTGGAAGCGTCTCAACAGCCAGAAAGCTGGAACTGGCCATGGGTCAGGAGCACAACAGGGTGCATGGAGGGAATGGGGCAGATTATCTCCAGGCAGCTGTCTGGCAATGCCCACTCCTGGCAGCCCTGGCTCATTGGCAGGATAATGGCGCAGAAGAGCCGGGGCGTCCCTGTGCAGGGGCTGCAGCATCACTCTGGTGGGAGGGGGCCCAGGATGGTGGGAAGCAAAGGGGGAGGCTGCTCATCTGCAGGTTGGGACACAGTAGCAACCTTCACCCCAGCACTCCTTTGCCTCCAGAGACTGCAAGTCAGGTCCCGGAAAGCTTGTGGAAGTGCTTAAATATTAAGAGATCTTAAACAAGTGTTTAATTTGTGAGCCTTTGAGGCTTGTCTGCATTCAGGATCCCCCAGGGAGTCTTATTGTGTCCCCCCTGAAAAAAAACTGAGGTCTGTGGCATGTGAACAATGGAGGAAGAAGGGGAAGAACCAGCAGGCAGTGAGCAGCTCCCTGCACAAGGGTGCTACTTCCCAGCAGGGACACCCAGCACAAAACCCCCAGACACCCATAAGGGTGCTGTCCCCATGGGCCAGCAGTGCAGGGACATGCCAACCTGCCTCAGCTTGGCCCTGCTGCAGCCCCCTAAGCCCCACCAAGACTGGGGGTGCCAGTCACAGCCTCTCACCACCTGGCAGCTCGCCGGGGAGGGGGCTGGCCCCCTGCCTGCCTGGCAGCATCTTTCCCTAGGTAACCTCCCCACCTATTAGTGGCACATTTGTTTTCCTGCGTTTCCTTAGAGCTGTCACGAGCCACACTGACTCTTTGTTCCCGGGGACTGCGGAGAGGCCTCCCTTCCCTTTCCCCCTCCCCCTGGCTGGTGGGGGGGGTCTTGCAGCATACAGACCCCGCGGCTCCCTCTCTACCCCAGCTACAGGGGTAAACACACTCCCCCTACTCATTGGTATTCGGGGGGACACATCCCAGCCTGCCCCCCCAGCCCTACTCTGTCCCTGACAGAAGGGGCTTTGTTGGGAGCGTGAGGGGGTACGGCACCCGGAGTCCGAAACATGGGCATGGTGACAGCAGGGACACTTGGCCCTCACACGACAAGGGGAGGGGGATGCTGCTGGAGGGGAAGCTGGGACAAAATGTGGGATGTTGGGGAACGGGAAGCAGGGAGATTTGCTCCAGGGGAGCTGTTCTCTGCTCTGACCTTGGCACTTTGCTCTTGGACCACAGACCTCTGCACAAGAACATCAGCACGCACACATCTGTGCAAAGAGCAAAGGGGCACGTACCCAGGGAACCAAAGTGACCCTGCTCCAGCATGGGAAGATAAAAACACAATGCTGTGCCCACAGACCCCTTCCCACACAGTGGCTGCAGGCTCCTGGGCACTAGCCGAGCTCACTGGCTGCAGAACCAGCACAAAACCTCACCGGAGGTGGTGAACCTCAGCCAGAGCCCCACAGGAGCGACCGTGAGATGACTGGGTGGGTGTCTGGCACAGGAGAGCCAGCCCACCACCACAGCAGCATTTTCAGGGAGCCAGGCTGGCAGGCACTGAAAATCCCCCATCAAATTTAAACCAAGGCTCAGGCAAGTCCCCCACACTGGGAGGGGAGCAGAGCTGTGTCACGTGCATTCCTCAGAGAGCGTCCCCACCTGACACCCACACCGTCCCCCTGGCACCAGCACGACCACCCACTGTGGGGGCATGGGACCACTCCTTTATCCAGCCGAGCACACATTTTTTTCTCCATCTCTCCTTTCTCTGTCTGGGGGGTTTCCCAGTGCAGCCCCAAGAGGAATGGTCACTGGTACAGTCTCGCAAGCAACACCTCCTACGCGCAGCCAGCCCCATCTGAGCGGGGCCTGTTTTGTTATTCCTTTCTGTGACAGCTCCTTTTTCACTTGTCACCCTGTTTTGCTACTACTCAGCTCACAGCTTCCTCTCGTGTGGTTGTGATCCTCTCCTTCTTGAAGGATGTAATTTGCATTTTCTCAAGTTATTTAGCAGCCCCCTATTTTTCTCTTCCTGCTTTTCTAAAGGCAGTTAGGGCTAGGTTTAGCCAAATTCAGTGGTGGTGCAAGGAACTAGCTCCAGAGCTCACCATAACATCACCTCTCCTACCCAGGCAGGACACCCAGCTGCAGTGCTCTCTGCAACAGCTCAGAACTCCATCGTCACCCAGATCTTTAAATACCCCTGGTCCCTCTGTCAACTCCCAGACAGAGGTAGTTGTAGAGCCTTGCTATTCCTTTGCAGGCTCCGGCTGCAGGAAGAGAGTCTCACAGGAGCGTGACAATCCCCCGAGCTCCTACAACATTTCACATGTCCCTGGCTCAGAAAGTCACCAGCCCTGATTGAGATGTTAATGCTGTTTCCAGGGAGCCCCTGCCCTTACAGACAGCAGAGCAGCACCGAAGCCCTTCCCCCTGGGCTTGGCTGCCAGCTAGGACATGGCACCATCTCCTACACCATTTTTGCTGGCATGGGTCTGACAGGAACTGACAGTCTACAGCCCATGTCCTAAATCTTCAGAAGGAAGAAGACAAGACTTTTTTCCCCCCACACTCTCTGCTCACCCTTTCTCAGCTCACCCTTTCTCAGCTCCCACTCTGTCTGAGCATGGAGCAGCTGCTGCAGCTTTTGCTGAGGGAAACCACTGGGCAGCTGCTCCTGGGGGGATCCATCCGGGATTGCAGCTTTCCTGCAGGAGCATCTCCCCAGAGCTCCTCACAGCCAAGCACCCACTGCTCCTCTCTTCCCTCGCATCCGCTCGGCTTCCTTTGGAGAAAACCATTTATTTATAGCCATCCTGGCTGCCTTTAGCACATTTCGACAGCCCACGTCTTTGCCTCCCTGATGATGCACCCACAGCATTTCTGTCCTCACCCTGCTGCTACAGCCATCCCAGACTCCTCTCTCCTCCTTGCTTCCCTCATGCAGGACCCCCAAAGGGGCTTAGAAACAGGAGGAGGTTTTAAGGGGAGGTGGGCAGAAAAGGGAGAGAGTGCTACAAAACTCCTCTCCCATCCTTCCCCCATCCTTCCCAAGGGAGCAGAGAGAAACTCTGCTTGCTTTCTCTTTTGTGAAGGGAAACCCAAGAAAAAAAACAGAGAGATGCTGAAGGAAGGTCTACCACGGCTCCTGGCATGCCAGGCACCAGTGCTGAGCCAAGATGCGTACGGCTGTGACGCACTGGGGACCAGCGCTGGGCACTGCAATAGCAGAGGTCACCTTCTTGCCTGGGTAATCCATGATGGAAGGAAAGATTCATTTTTTATCAGCTCTCCACCTCGCAGGAGATGTGCTCTTCCCCAGTGAGCTGCCGGGGGACCCTGCCCCCCCCACAAGCCCACGATGCTTTGTTCTTCCGTCCAGTGCTGACAGTTTAATTAAACCCAGTTTGAGAATGGGTCACTGGGGTCAGGCGCTCTTCAGCGAAACCTCAGATCAGCACCATTTCCAGCCAACAGGGCTGCTTAATGAGTTACTCGCTCGTTGTGGCAGACATAAATAAGGGAGGCCATGCAGAGCGTCCCCCTGCCTCCTGGCCCCACTGCCAAGGTGCTGGCACAGCCCCCCCACCTCACCATCTCAGACTGAGACAGGCTCCGGGCAGGCGTCAGCTCAATATTCCCAAATTCCGAGGGGAAAACATTCCTCTTCAGGCGTCTCACCTCCCCCATGCCGTTATTTGAGGTTTGCTTTCTGTTGGCCCTTTCCTGCCATTCCCCAGTTTATTTAAGCCCCAACGGATCAGGTTTAACTCCAACCCTTTCCATTATCCCAATGCACAAATGCTCTTTATAGCCAAGATCCGAGTAACTAATTGCAGCTCGAGCCAGGCTGGGAGACCACAAAGTACCACCAACGTGGATTAGGCTCTGACACTCAGACCCAGGAGGTGGACAAAGATCTCTCCATCCTGACCTGAGTCTGAGGGCCTCCTCTTGGGCTCATGAGAGATTTTCATCAGGCTCAAGGTACAGTGGGAAACTGCTCTTATGGGTATCACATATCCCTAATTCAACAGACTTGCCTTAATCTGTTGCCATGCTACTGATGTGCTGCGAGAGGTGCATCAAGACTACATCTAGAAGAGGCTGGAGCATCCAGGCCAGCATCCAAGTACCCATCTAAGCAACCCCCACTGTTTTCTGCATCCACCCCTGGCTTTCAGCTTCCACCTGGCAGCCTCATTTCCCAACTAAACAGATCCCAACCCAACTCATTGAGACAGTTTTTGCTAATTCAAGACCTCCCAGTACAATGCTGGGAGGGCATGAGGACCTAGCAGGAACTCCAGGCACTTGAGGAGCATGCCACAGGTGGCTGCAGTGGGCAGGTCAAGGAGAAGCCTGCACAGGCCCTGTTTGCTGGAAATGGTTTGGAGACCAGGATTTGCAAGAGCACGGTTCTGGTAAGAACCCTCTCTTCCTGGACCAGCACGGGTCCCAGACTGCTCCTGGGGCAGGGAGGGGTCACTGAGCAGTGGGGCCACCCCAGATCCATTTCAGCAGTTAAATAAGTGCAAAGCCCAGTGGGGAGGCTCCAATTTCGGTTCAAGGCAAGCTGATTTCAATTTAGCTTAAACCTGTTCCCCACTGACTCATATCCCCGTAGCCTGACCCAGGTTTGCAGCAATTTAAGAGTGTCCTTATGACCTCTTGCACCGGCTGGACTAGCACTCGTCCAGATCCCACCTCATGCTAAGCCAGCATATGTGTCTAGACTAGCTACCTCAGGCACCCCCTAACCCACTATCCCCCCCAAAAAACATCCTTAAGCACCTCAGCAACAGGCAGCATCAAGGAGAGGGAGCAGCAGGTCCTCTGATACACAGGGCTCTGCTGCCCAAATGCAGAACTCAAGGCTCTGCCAGGGCAGTGGCTCCTGACGTGCTACCTGGGCAGACCCTAGTGCTGCACCCCTACCCTCACTAATGAGTGTGGGGCAATGTGCTGCAGAGGAGAGTGGCAGGTGGCTCAGTGTGTCCCCTGTCCCCAGTCCCACAGCTCACTGCAGGGATCCTCTGCTCCAAGTGAGCATCAGAGTTCACCAAGATGCAGGACCAGTTACAGTAAAGGAGCTGCAAAATCTGAGCCGTGCACAAAGCCCCAGATTGTTCAAAAATAGCTCCAGGTGCTGGTGTCCAGGCAGAGTTTGCCATGTCAGAGGCAGCCAGAAAAGAGCTTCAAGACAGGGTGGCAGGGAATAGGTTTGAAACAATTAACACATTGCAGTAAAACAACAGGAAGAGGCTGAAATGCACCTGAGCACGAGGTGGCTGCAAGGAGCATCTTGCATAGCCCTCTTCAACCCACGGCAGAATGTACAGTCCCGTGCACAGGGTGTGAGGGTGTGTACAGCCCCGTGTACACCATGGTATAGCCCTGGATCCACACAAGCCCGGGGGCTGTGGAGGAGCACACTGTACAGCCCCCCCAAGAGCTGCCCTTCTGCATCTCCCTGATCAATTGTTAGGGTTTGCTTTTTGAAAAAGCCTGGTATTAAAATCTAGGCAAGATTAAAAGGGGAACACTGATGTTTGGAAAATAACTCTCTTGCCCATGTTTCTGTTATGCAATGGGTGGCTGGAGGAGGATGGGCCCTTGCTGGCGCCACGATATTGCACAGCTGAGCTCAACAAATGCCATTTGATAATTAATTGAACGCCTGTGCTATCAGCTGCCATTACCTAGGCCCATCTTTGGCGCCTGTCCACCACTTCACACATCCCATGCTGGCAACCCACACGGCGTTTTAACCCTTCATTACACCGCCTCCGGCTGGACTCCAGGACTGACTCCCTGGCACTATCGGAAGAAAACAAATCAGCCGCAGCCTGCCCGTACAGGCAAGGCTGCCTGGCCCCAACATGGCCATGCCTGTCCTGGAAATGTCTCAGCCCATTCAGCTATTTCATCCATTCCTGCCCTGACCCAGCAGGGACCTGGCATCCTCACTGCTGAGAAATGGAGATACAAGATGCAGTAAGTAGAAAGCTCATGTCCCAGCTACAACCACCCTGCTCTGATGCACTGCAAATCAGCCACAGGGTGTAAGCTGCTTTTCTGAGTGATGCAGAGCACCAGCCCCAGTCTGGCACACATCCTCTCCTTCTCACAGTCCCCTTCCCAATATACGCAATGCCTGACATAGCTGAGAGCCTGTAAATGTTTTGTTTGAACAATGCTGGCACTGCTGACAGCACCACTGCCCAAGCAAAGCAGCCCCAGGCAAGGGAAAGCCAATATGGAAAAGAGAATATTTATCAAAACCCCAGCAGCCCTCTCCAGGCAGCCTGCTGATGCACAGAGGGAGGAAGAGCAGAGAGGTCTGCGGAGCTGGGGCTTTCTGGACAAGAGACAGTCCCTGGGGGTGTTTGCGGGTGCAGAGGGACAAGCAGGGATGGAGGCAGGCAGAGCAGTGTGGAGTGGGGGCAGCAGGCATGAGAGGCTGGATCTGCCCCAGGCACAGCTTCTGCCTCTTTCCCCAGACACCCACAGAAAGGCAGCTCTTGAGCAGGGCTGTGGGGCTCTCTGTACCCTACAGAGGTCTCCATGCAGGATGTGACCCCCTTAGGGACATCCTCTTTCATCCTTCCTTCATGACAACCTAGTCTAGCCTATAAGGGCACCCTACTCCAGAGCCTGTGATCCATACCCAGGGAGGAAGTTGTGGAGCTCAGCACCTCTGCAACTGACACTGTGGAGGCACAGCTCTGTGATGCCAGACCCAGCCCAAACTGCCAGCCCCTCCTGCCACATACCCATGCATTACAAAACATCCCTAACAGTGCCAGTCTCAGGTCTTCTGCAAGTCACAGCCAATTTCCTGACATGCTGCATGCTCTGGTCACACAGAAACAGGGTGCATTCCCCTGCCACACTATGAGCCAACACCGGGACAAGGCACCAGCACAACTCTCCAGAAGCAGCACCCTCCCGGGACATCAGTGCCCCTCCAAAACCCATGCAGTCCCACAAGTGAGCCCACATCACCGCTGGGCAGGGGAGCCCCACAGGCACGGAAGGTACTTACAGCCGTGAGAGCGCCTGATTGTTCTGGAAGAGGAGCTCAGGCAGGGTGTGCAGCTGGTTGCGGTTCAGCCGTCTGCAAGGAAAGAAGAAAGGGTCAGGATTTGGGGGGGGGGGCAAAGCAATGACCCCACCTGCAACCCAACCGGCTGTGGCAGGTACAGCTGGGTGCTTTGGCTCACTCAGGGGGGCCAAGAGAGCAGAGCATCCCACCTGGCAAGGACACCCCTATCCTGTCCACCACACTCCAAGGTGGGGACAACCAACGGGGCAGTAATAGACTCACTCACAATGCTGTAATTACATGCAGAGAGGACTCCAAGCTGTTAACTGCTGACTGCTGCTTAACTGCGCTCTTAACCTGCTGTTCACTCAGCTCCTCATATTTGCTTGAGCAGCTTGGGATTTTTAAACTGCTGAGCTATTTTACTGAGTACTGGACCAGAACTTAGGGCTCCCTCGCTAACACACAGGACAGCTGATACAGCAAAAATGATTTTTGTTTAACCTGCTCCTCACCTCAAAAGCATCAGAAAAGACTTTAAGATCTATAGAAACACAAATAGGTTTGCTTGCTACACTGTAAAATACTGCTGCCGTGCAGAAGAGAAGCTGTTTGAAGTCCGGCAGCACCAATACGTTTAAGGCAAAAAGGAAAGGATGCTCTCTGCAACTAAACCCAGTAGCCCCCCTTAAACCCTCTTCCATGCCCAGGCACTCACAGCCGCTCAAGCTCCTTCATGTCATCGAACGCTCCACGCTCCACTGTGCTGATCTGGTTTTCCATCAGCTGCCTGCAGAGAGAAGGGGGTCAGCTTTCTGGAAAGGTGGTCCCCAGTGCCCCCATCACTTCTTTTGACCCAGGACCACCTCACCCACTATCCCCTCAACACAACCCAATCTCTTTCGCCCCTCTCTCTTCCAGCTGGAAGCCCACCATACTCAGCTCAACACAATACCCTCCAGCCCTGCTGGGAGATGCCCTGAGCAAGAGGCTCTAGCAGCCCCAGGAGGGGCCACAAGCCAAGTACAGTATCTGCCAAGGTCGGGGCAGGCAGCCGCTCATCAGAAACTCACAGGACGCGGAGCTGCTTCAGCCCAGCAAAGTCATTCTTGTTGATCCGTGTTATGTTGTTGCCATTGAGTTCCCTGTAGAAAGAAGAGACAGAAATCAGCAAAGAAGCGCTCAGGAGGTGGCCAGGCACTGAGCCTCCCCAGTACCTCCCAAAAAATGGCAGAGAGGACCCAAAGGACAGCAGTGGCTGAGGCAATTCTGTGCCCCTCACCAGGAATGGCTGGGCTGGCTGCTGTCTCCAGAGAGGACCCTCATCCTCAACAGCCAGCAGTGCTGGGTACACAGAAGTCTGGCTGGCCAGTAGTGTGTAAGCTGCCATCTTTCATGGATAATATGGTAACAAGAGGAAGGGGCTGTCCAGCTCCCTCTGTCCCCATGATGGATGCCCCCCTTGGGACAGAAGCCCTAGAGCCCTTAGCAATGAAATAAGCCTGACTTGATGTATGTCACCCTGCTCTGGAAATGCAGCAAACACCTGGTAGGGTCATCCCAAACATACAGAGCTGCTCAGAGAAGGCAGGGCTAATAAGAAAATGAACAAATGTCCCCCAGAACAGCAAGATCCCTCCAAATACCCAGCTGCAAGACACCCACACGCATCACAACCAGTTCAGTGTGCAGCCATCTCACACCCTACCCAAAGAATAAGCCACATTTCAAGTTTCACCTGCCAAGAGATGCTTGCACAGGGCAAGATGCTTTGTGGCATCACTCTGTTGTGCAAAAGCCCTGGGTGAGCACACGGACAGGCAATCCAGCCAGAAGAGAGATGCTGTCCCTCCTTTCTCTCCCTGCTGGTGGAAATAAGGGGTGCCTACACACCCCCCATGACATCTGTCCAGCCCAGGCTCTGCTGAGCACCAGGACATTGTGTGCTCCACTGCTGGACGTGCACATGGCAGGGGCTCTGCTCCCAGCCTGCCAGCTATACCTACCCCAGTTCTCCCCAGCCATGCTCTCCAGCATGCCCCTGCTAGGATTATCCAGCTTTAAAATACATCAAGCTGGGAGCCGCAGAGATTTGCACCTCACAGCCTTAGTTTTGCCGTGTCTTTCCGCATTATGGGATGTGATTACTGTAGGAAGAGCAGGACCATCAGCCCTGGGACCCACACTCTGCAGAGCCAGGGGTCCCTGTGCAACCCCCCATTGCAGGAGAGAGTCTCCCCCCTTGGCAGCATGAAGCACAGCAGTGTCTGCTCCTTGCCATGAGGCCAATCTGCCCACGGCATGTGCTGGGGACAGATGATGCCCACGGGAACACAGGGGCTGGGGAAGGCTCCCATGCTGGAGACCCACTGTCTGCATTGAACTCAGACACAGAAATGAAGAGAAAAACAAACTACAGGAGGGGGAGGCAGTCAAGGAAGGGATGAGCTGCTAGGGAAGGGAAGAGGGAGGAGGGTGCCACCCCAGGGCAGGTTGGGGTGCCTGGGCAGGACTCCAGCACCCAGGGCTCTGTAACTTCCTGAGCCCTGACAGCGGGAATGCCCCGTGTCACACGAGGGGCTGAATACAAAGTCTATCATTCCCATCCAGAACCAAAGCCTCCCTCCACCGCTCTCTGCAGCCATTCGAGGGGCCAAGGTCAGCGGCAGGCTGGCCTCGGGCCGCCGAGCAGCGTGTAGGGCTGCTGGCTGTACCCAGCGCAGCCGCGCACCCCGGGGTGCTGTCATTGTCCTGCTGAAACGGCTGATAATGGCTAATGAGTTCCAGCTCGCCATTATAGCCTCGTAATTACACCACTATTCAGTGCAAAGATTGCCGGGCTCCTGCCATTATCCAGCCGTGTGCGCCTGTGTTGGGAAGGAGGTTGGGAGAGCACGTTACTAGGACACAGATGAATGCAAGCGGGAATGAATAGAGGTTCCTCAGCCCCAGTGATTAAACTGAAACCCACACTCAGGCTCTGCAGCCCCACGGCTCCTCCGTCTCCCTGTACGGCCAGCACTCAGCGAGCATAGCAGGATCACTGGGACTCCAACCCTTAAGGATGTGCCCTGCAGGGCTCAATCCTGACCCTCTCCTGGGGAGCAAAAGCTGTGGCCAGGATGTTAGTCCCAGGCACGAAGCACTGGGGTGTGTTACATGTCTCATGTGTCACATGTGGTGGCTTGGTACGTGCAGATGTGTGCCCACCTGATGGGCCACAGCCCCGGAGTCAGCTAAGGGCAGGGAGAAACCCCAGCCCCAGGATTCATTTTCTCCAAATGTCTTAAAAGTTCCTTGCTTGGAAGAAGATTGCCTGGAAGCTCCTCAGGCACCCATCCAAGCTCCTGGTGAGGGAGGGTTCCCAGCAGGACTCCCATGTCACCTTCCTTTAAACATACCTAACATTACTCTGGCTGCAATGTGTAAATAGAAGTTGGAAATCTCCAGTACTGCAGACAGACAGAGCAGAGAGGGTTAATTTAAAACTGCCCAACCTGAAAGCCAAGACCTACACATCAGCTTGCAAAGTCCAAGGTGAGCTTGGACCTCTCTGGGCTCCTCAGAGTACCAGAATCCCAGAGCCTCAGCCAGAGGTAGAGCCCAGGCAAAGCAGAAACACCAAAGAGCCACGGACTGGTCATGGCCAGTCCCTCCATGTACCAAAACCAGGTTCTGTCCTCTCTCCCAGGCACCTTGTGGGACAGTGCAGCCAGAACCCAAAGACTTCAGCACCAGGAGGACCAGGCAGGACGAGCTATTCTGGGGGTCAGCTGTGCTGCCGACCCAGCCCACTTCCAGCCTGCATGCTCCCTGAGCAACCTTGGGGTACTCCAGCACCGAGGCTGGTGGCAATTCCCGAGTGGGGCAGTATCCCAGGGCCCTCTGACAGCCCCACTCCCTTGGGGACTGGCCCTGCATGCTCCCTGACAACTGCTCCCAGCATCCCTCCATGCCTTTGTTCAGGTAAATGATGGCCTTTGCAACCAAGACGGGAACGAACAGCAGGTAAAGCTTATTTGTAAGGATGCCGAGGCAACACTGCCATTTAACTTCATGACATTTTTCCCCTCTAAAACCCCTTCAGTTCCTCATGGAGATAAATTACAGTCTGCAGTGCCCAGAAAGCCAGATCCCTGCTGCTCAGCTGCTCACCCGCTGCCTCCATGCCCTTTCCTAGTGAAGCAAAACACCCTGCCCTGCCCCACGGAACAGAGCTTCAATAAGGACTGATGTGTCTGGGAAGCTGCCCTGTGGATTGGTTGCATTTCTGGACTGTGACTTGAAGCAGAAACAGGGTGTGCTCTTTCCATATTAATCCAAAGGTTTTAACATGAGAAAGTATCCTCAAGTTCATCCAGGCTGTCCTCCTCTGCCCCCCAGCACCCCAAATCTCACACTGCCACTGGTGAGACAGTGAATTTTCATTTGCAACCTTCAAGTTTCAGAAACCCCCCTTCCCATTTTGCCCTGGGAAGAGGAAAGTCATTAAAACAAGCAGTCCCTTTGCTACATTGCTTGTGGATCATCCCACTCCCAGATGGGATGTCTGTGCTGTAGCAGGGTTCATTAGACTGG
This sequence comes from Lepidothrix coronata, assembly GCF_001604755.1. Taxonomy (NCBI): domain Eukaryota; kingdom Metazoa; phylum Chordata; class Aves; order Passeriformes; family Pipridae; genus Lepidothrix; species Lepidothrix coronata. The sequence continues at coordinate 6,675,304 of NW_016690188.1, forward strand.
ATTTGCATAGTCTGGGTTTATATTTGGTTTCTAGCTTTGGATGGCTTATTCCATTCCCAGGGGGTCCAATGTGTCTTTTCCCTTTGCAGGGTTTGGAGCTACAGTAACTCAGTAACAACCTCAGAGAGCACAAATACTGAGAGTTAATTTATTAAATACAGCCAACATGAGTGATATTTCCCTGGGCACTGATTTATCAGGAGCGGGAAGAAGCAGACAGTGCAATCCCACTATCCATACTCCACTGCAAAGCATCAGCTATTTGGCACACACGTGACTCCTGTCCTTGTGGCTCAGCTCCTCTCCACTCTCCAACAAGGCAGAAATCATAACTGCTGTGCTCCCTGGACTCCTGCTTTTAAGAAAGCAGAGGGAAACTCTGTGAGATGAATCCCAGCATTTGCACCCAAAAGCAGCAAAATGTACCCCAGCCCTGCCAGCACCAGTATAGAGCAGGTGCCCACAGCGCCCAGGCAGTGACTGCAGGGGCTGGCAGAGAAGGATCCGTGCTCCTGCAGTACCTACTCCTGAGTACCTACTCAGAGAAGGATCCGTGCTCCTGCAGTACCTACTCTGAGGGCCGCTGCTGCCCTGGTGCCAGCGAGGCTGGCAGTCCCATTTTTCATGTAAACATGTCCTTCCCTCCAAGTTCTCTACTGCTCTGCCGTTCCTGCTTATGGCTCAGAGCATCAGCCCCTAAGGGCATGGCTCCCCTCCCAGCAGCTCATCCCAGAGCCCTGACCCCAGCTGGAACCAGCAGTGCCAGATAATAATCAGGGAAGCGGAGAAATGAAGGCTGTAAGGTCATGCACCCCAAGCAGTACCTCTGCCACCCTCCATCAATCCAGGCAGATGCATGCATTGCTCCTTCAGGGACAGAGACTAACACTCCCCTGTGCCCTGCTCCAGGACGTCACTGCTCCAGGACGTCACTGCTCCTGCCTCAAGAGCCTTTAACAAAACTCTGACCTGAACCCCCTTCACTGCAGATGAACCCCATCCCTGCCTGCCACCATGGTGCAGAGATCAGGCTCCTGCCTCGCCCACGCAGGCCCCTCTCCCATCCCCATTCCCCCCAACAAGCCCCCAGCCCTGGGGGCGTAGCCCTCCCCTGGGGCCTCTCTGCCGTGCAGGGACAGGACCTCCTCTGCTCGTGCTCCCATTCCACATCTGTGCTCCCACCAAACACTTTCCTTGAGTCTGCAGGCAACAACATCCTTTCTGTCAGTCCATTCTTCCTGTTCACCAAGCCCACTTCGAAATCTCAGCCCCGTCTCCAGCCCTCTTGCATCTCTCCCGGCCTGGTGGCATCTGCAACTGTCATAAGCAGCTTGTGTCCCATCACGCAGACAGCTAATGGAAACATGGATGAGGCTCAGACCCCAGACTGACCCCTGTGCTCAGAACTGGGGGACAGAGCAGCTGCAACCTTTCATCCTACACTTTTATTGCATTTTTCAAGTCTTCTCAAGATTTCACCCGGCTGCTTAAATGTAACTGAGTCCCAGCACAGGCTTGCTGAGCTGCTCAAGCAGCAAAAGGCAGGGTAAGAGCCTTTCCCAGTCCCAGGAGAGCTGGTCCCCTCCAGCACTGGCAGAGAGGGATGCTCACCCCATTCACCAGCTCCCTGCAGCCCATATGGGCATGGCTGGGTGCTGACTCCATGTGAGGTACAAGGGGGTTACAAGGTGCTGCTGCCTGCTGCTTGGGGAGGGGACACTGGGCACCCACACCCTGGGCTTACAGCTGCACAAGGGGCTCAGCACCTTCTCCTCCTTTTCCTTCCCATCCCTGTTCTGACCAGATCCCTCAAAAATAGCAAAGAGCCCAAAGGATTCATCAAAGTCCCCTTTAAGGATGCTGTACACCCCAGAGCAAATGCCTTGCCAGCACCACCCCTATCAGATGCTTGCAGGGTGATGTGCCCAGCAAGGAGAGCCCCAAGAGCAGCTCTGCTCATCTCAGCATCACTGCCCTTAGTCGAAGGGGAACCCGGCCCCAAGCACAGCATTGGCCCCCAGAGTGCAGGAGGCTCTGTAAGCTTTTACGAGGTACTACAGCAGGTTATCATCACGACGGATTTTTAAGTGTTACAAACAGCATCGATCATGAAGTAACAGTGAGGATCCGGAAGGCTTTCTGTTCTCCTGACTTCTCTCTGGGGTTTTCATGCCACAGCCATTAGCCACTCACAGTCAGGGAATGCTTTACACTTACGCGCGCATTGTGGTGTGTCACCTTCGGGTTAAAAATAAATAAATAACCTCCCTCAGCCCCGATGGGAGAGAGAAAAGGCAGCAGGTCATTTCTGTTCCACAAATGAGGAAACTGAGACAGCCAAGAAAACAGCCTGGATACCCACAAAATTTGGCTTTTTGTGCTATGCTGAGTAGCCTGGTAAGGAGCTGGGCCCTACCTCCTCTGCTTTCCAGGGCAAGGGAGTTTGCCCAGCCCTTAGGCTTCATCCTGCCACTCATCAGATTGAGTTCCAATCCATCCTGCATCTTCCTCAGCAAACCTCCTTGGTTTAGGAGGACAAGTGCACCTGAAGTGCTTGGTTATAGGTGCCTGCTCAGTACTGCACCAGCTAGGTCTCATGGTGCATCCTATTTGGGACCTAGGGCTTCCTCCTACCCAGAAATATCCAGGGCCAGGAGCTTGCATCTCTCCCACTTTTGGTGCCCAGGGCTGCTCCTTGGCTGCATCGCTTGAAAAATTAATTTCCCTTTTTCCTGATCTTCCTCCTCCTAGCAGCCTCTCTCCCCCATAGGACACTTGCCTCTGCTATTTTGAGCAGCAAGTGCATCCAAAATGCATACCAGGGAAGCAGACAGTCAGCACAGCCTCTGAGCCTGAATGTGGCAGGGAGGTCTGAGATGGTACCAGGGGGGACAGCCTGGGACTGACCCCGCACCAACATCATGGAGAGGTTCCCTCCATCCCACTTCATTCCCTTACAGCTTCTAGCAGTGCTGCAACCCTAAGGACCTGCCTGCAAACTATCCTTCTCAGTGCTCACATTGCTAATTGCAGCCTGGAAAACCTCTGCTCCCCTCACTGCTCCTGCCACTGCAGCCGTCCCCGGCTGTCCCCTGAGTGGGGACAGGGGCCAGCTGCCGGAGCTGGCCTTGGAGCTACTCACGCTGGAAGCCTGCCAGGGAGCAGTGATCTGGGTCTGACATCCCCAGGGATGAGGCCATTTGCTAACGCACAACTGGTTTTTTACTGCTTTTCAGCAAAACATGCACAGAAACATCTCCTTGCCTCCCAGGTTTTATGAAAGATTATTTCAGTAGCAATAAAGAGGATGCGTCGTGGGGCTAAGCACCTCTGGAGCGGGCAGGGAACCATGAAGGACTTGGAAGTGAGACAAAGACAGACTCCCCTGGTTGCCCATTTTGCTCTCCTGTGCATGCTCGCCTGCACCAGGTTCCCAGGGAGCAAATTGGAGCGGGAATACAGGAAAAGCCCCTCTCAATGCAGGGTCATGGGTTTGTACACCTTTCTCTGGACAGGACACCCTTTCTCTGCCTCCACCACCCTGGTGGCACCCCAAATCCCCTCTGTTCCCTCAGGCTGTGGGCTCTGCTGCCCCTTGGGGGTGTCTCGTGCATCCTTGGCCTTTTATATCTGCGTCGCTCTTTCTCCCGGCTGGAGGTTCCACAGAAAACAATGAAGTAGGGGAGAATGAAACTCAAAGCAAATGCACATCCTGTAACGAGTCGGTTTCTGTAACTAGACTGTTTCTGTGTGCTACCCTGCACTGGCCCAACTGCCACTGTGCCCGGCTCACCCGGGGCTGCAGGCTCTGGGGACAGCAGCAAGGGCATTTGAAGGTGCACATCACAGACCCAGAATTAAAGCTGAAACAATTCCCCTTCCTTGCTCCCACCTCAGCAGCGAGGAATTGCTGCTAGCAGTGCATCACTCTGAAGGACCACAGTGGCAGCACATTTAAGGCAAAAATATCTGTTTTAAAGGATGCAATAAAACAGAGCCAGGGAAGGGTTTATAGAGAAGCAATTGCTGTGTGGGGTGAGAAGTGGTCACCAGAGGCCAATTCACCCAGCTTTATTGCCTGTTACTGGTGACTTTTCCCAACCAGGGGACAATAGATCCTCTGCTATCAGCCTCGACTTCAGTCAATACAAACACCACATAGTTTTTTAAACTAATATTTTTCCAGCGTGCAATTCCATGGAGAGGGAGAACGCAGCGTTACCATGGCAATATATAGACAGCATCTGCCTTGGACGTAGCTGAAGGGAGAAATTGGAATAGAATTGCAAATTTCCTCTGTCCAGGAAGGCTCCCAAGGAAGCCACTGCAGCGGGCTGAGCAGGCTGCCTTCCCAAGCCTGTCCACATCCTCCCAGTGCCCAGCACTGGCTCTCCCAAGAACTGAGGGCAGCAGGGCCAGCCAAGTACTGCTCTGGCTGGATATAGGTCCTGCATCCTGCCCCAGAACTCTGCAAAGCCTGCAAAGTCCCTCTGCAACTAGTCTGCTCACTGCAAACTTGCCCGAGCACTCCAGGAAAGGGAGAGGCTGACTCTCTTGAGGTGCTTCCTAAGAATGAATATTCCCCAAAGCCCCAGAAAGGAGCAGCCGCCCAACAACTGGTGTGGAATGCACAAGTGCTGCTGCAATACACCAGCTTTGCTGCTGCAAGACATTTTGATTAACTGGTGAGAGGTAGATGCAGGTGAATGAATTAAACATGCTCTGAACAAGAGTTCACTGCTGGAGTTTTGGCAGGGGATGGTTGGGCAGCATGTGAGTGTGCTTCAGGTGCGGCTGTCCTGGCATCGTGTTCCCATACCCGAAGGCTGGACCTCAGTGCCTCTTGTCTTCACCAATGCAGACAGGGGGTGGCAGAGCTGGCTGCAGCCTAGATAGGGCCCATTTCAGCACAGGCACACCCCAACTTTGGAAACAAGGCAAACAGAAACCTTGATGAAATGCTGAGGCCAAGGACCCTGAAAGGAAAAGCCAGAGCCAAAGGGGATGCAGTGATGGAGATGCCCAAACCCAGCTCTGCTTCCCCTCATACAGAGGAGAGGGGCTCTGCACAGCCCATAGTGAGATGAGGGATGTTCAGCCCATTGGAGAGGAGGCAAAAGGGGTGAGTAGGGCAATTCTCAGCTTTCAGCTGAAAACTTCAAAAGCAGGAGTGAGTGCAACACCATTACACTCAATTCATCCCCCACATGCAAAGAACTGGGCTGGAAGCCGCCATTTGACAGTGGCAAATTTGCACTGATCCTGCTGGCTTGGGGAGATCAACCCACCTCTGTGACAGGGCAGTGTGCTCTTCAGAGACACGTTCAAAGGAAGAAAGAAAGAAAGAAAGAAAAGCAAGCTAACGGGGACAAGAACTGTGCCCTTCTCTCTGGTGGCTGAGGCCTGAGGGACTCCTGGGAGCAGATAACACTGTAGTACTGGAGGATTATCACCCATCCTGCCTACAATGCCTTCAGGACCAGCTCTATCACACTTGCCAGAGGCATAGGCAGGAGTGCAGGCAGCCATGCAAGTGCCCAGAGACTTTGCTGCTTCCCACTTTGCTGCAGCAAAACCCTCTTTGCTAGGTGCATGATCCAATCAGAGGGAGGTGCATAAACCCCCATAAATGGGGGTTTATGCAGGCACTTAGGGAGCAATGTGCTGTGCCCTGGTGCAAGGGAAGAGGGGTCCTGTGTCCCCCCTGAGCAGCCATCCCTCATGCTCCATCCTAGACACGTCTGCAGCCCTTATCCTCTGCCAACAGCATGGCACCAGGGAGACAGCTCACGGGAAACCCTGAAGCAGAAGACAAGACAATTTTTCCCCAGCCCATGATTCTCCAAAGCTGCAGTGACTCTGCAAGGCAAATAATTCCCTCTTCAAAGGGAAAGGGTGTATTTCAAAAGCAACAGAGGTCAGACCTCACTACAGGACGTTGCTGACTGAGCCCCCACAAAGACTTTGGCAGTGCCGGCAGGCATGGCCACAGCAGCAAGTGCTGCCCTGTCCAGGGGTTTGACTGAAGGTCAAGTGGGAGACTGGAGAAAGCCTGGAGCCTCCAAACACTGCACTGCCATGCAACAGGTGAGAAATACAACAGCACGGACACCACTGCTCACCAGCACTGTGGGATGCATGGCAAGATTGGCACTGCTCACACTGTGCATCTTGAGGCTTGGGAAAAGAGGCAGGCAGTGGAGAGCACTGATGAGAGCTTGATGACTTCCCACAGAGAGCCTGCCCCTGGAGAGAGCGAGTCCTGAGCACAGATCCTGCTGCAGGCTCCTGTGATTGCTAGCTGACCTCACTCCATCAAGTGGTGAGGAGCTGGAGACTGTGAGGTTGCAGGCTCTTTACAGGGAACTCAAACTCACTTAAGAGCTGTTACAGCAGGATTTCGCTGTCGGAGACAGACCTGCTCTGCACAGACACCCTCAAGCACCTGCAAGGGTGTGCAACACAGTAGGAAGTAGTTATCCAATAGACAACACCCATGAGGGAGCAGCATGACTAGCTCAGCCCAGCCAGCAGATCCAGCATCGCCAGCTGCATGAAAATACAGAAAACTCAATGCTGCTGGGTGGCGTGGATATGGAGGACCAGATCAGTGGAGGCAGAAACAGGAGACAGCAAACAGGCCCCACTGCCATAGGGGGAGAAATGCCCTGCCAAGACAGGAGTGAGACACCCACCAGGGGCATCCTCCATCAGCCCACTCCAGCATTGCCTCATTTGAGCCATGCTGAGCACCTGCCCAGCAGGCAGAGGTGGGGGCTCAATGCACACACTCCCCTAGCATCCTGCACCCAAGTGCATGGAAAACTGATGCCGAGGAGCCCTCTGAGCTCCCTGAAAGGCAGAAAGGGCTGGTGCAAGTTGTATACAAACCTTACCCCTACTCTGGGCACAGAGGAAAGGGGGATCCTGTCTTAGACCTCAGAATCCAGGTCTATGAGATGGCAGCTCACAGCAGCCTGGTTGCTGTGCTGGGTAGTAATCATTTGTATGAGGATAATTATGGTGGGAGAAGAAAAAACTCCTCTGAAGTGGTATCCCACAGAGCTCCCAGTGCTGCATGCTGGGTGCAGCCCTGGCAGCTGTGAGGCTGCCTGCAGTCCCTCCCTGTAGTCCCTACCTGAGAGGTCTCTGCCCAGCTGCAGGCAAAGGGCACAATTCACGCTCCAGGAGCCACAAGCAGCACAGCACAGGGCCAGGAGACCCCTGTGTAGCTTCCCAGGATGCATCCTTCAGCTCTACTGCCCAAGGAGGCAGCAGCTCAACACTTCCCTGCACTGCAAGAGGGATGTAGGGGCAGCCTGGCCCCAGGGACAGGGGTAGAGGGCTACTGTGCCACTATGCTCCACTGCAGTCCCTGGGATGGGCCACCTGCTGCTAGGGGAGAGGCTAGGGAGGCTGCTCTCCTGTTGGGAAGGAGGACACCTGCATGCCAGGAACCTGCCACCTGCAGTGGCTTTGACACAGTCAGCTCACGCTGCTCTCCCTGGGGTGGGGACCCCCTGCAGCCACAGGATCCCCAGCAGGGAAACCTGCCCAGCCAGGGGCAGCAGCAAAGAGGCACCCATCCTGCTCGGGGGAGCTCAGCGGGTGACACAGGACCCATGCAGCCAGCTGGACCGTGACTATGAGAGAAAAGCTTTCTTTATGGAGGTCCAGCCAAGAGAGCCAGGGACACCCCTCATGACCCCTGGGGACCTGGCAAGGGCTTTGATGAGCAATGAGGTGCAGGCACAGGGGACTGGTGGGGTTGGGTGATCTGTGTGCATGGCTGGAGGCTGGTCACACCCTGGGGAGGTCCCAAGGGGAGCAGAGGGGAATGGGACCTGATCCTAGCACCATGTGCAGCACTCCCAGGAGGGTTTCAGAGGGACAAAGGGATGCCCAGTACGAGTAGGGGCTTGGGGTGACAGGGGCCCTCAGAGAACTCTATTCCAGCTGTGTGGGTATCCTGTGACAAGTCACACCTGCCCGTGGGTGCCATGGGGCTCGCAGCCCATTTTGGTCTGCCCCAGCGCAAAGGCTCCCCCTGGAGCAACCCACCCCCTCAGGCACAGCTCCAATCCCAACCCCACTCTACGTGCTTGCACACGGACTAGCACGCGCGGGTTCTTGCGCATGCCGGACCCCTTGCACACCTCTCCCACAGAGAAAGGCTTGCACACACACTGTGCCCCAGCAGGCGCTCTCACACACACTGCTCACCACCTCGACGGGCTGTTGCACACCCCTCACGGAGGGGATGATGCACGTACACTCACCCAACAAGATCCTGCACACGCACTCCCTGGACGAGCACTCATACACACACCCAAGCCCCGCGCGTAGCGGGACGCCGCTCATCGCTCGCCCCACCAGGTTCTCGTACACGCACCTTTTCAGCGGGCGGCCGTGGCCCCACAGGCATTTGCACAAATACTGCCCTTAAGAGACACGGTGGGCACTTGCACAGTAGACAGGCTGCTGCACACCCCCGCCACGGACAGCTTCTTGCACACGCATCCCCTGACGGGGTCCCGCACACACTCCTGACAGGCTTCTGAGCGCCCGCCGCACCCCGCGCGGGGCTCTTGCCCACGCAGCCCCGCGGGACATCCGCACTGGCTCCCCATGCGCTTTCGTACACGTTCCCCCAGGACAAGCCCCCCGGACCCAGCGCCCCGCCGGGCTCCCGCACCCGCGCCGCCGCACGCCCGCCGGCGGCGGACAAAGCCCGGCGGTACTCACAGGCGCTCGGTGCCGCGGGGGATGCTGCGGGGCACGGCGCGCAGGGCCGAGCCGTGGCAGTCCACCGTGGTGCCGCTGCAGGCGCACAGCGGCGGGCAGGCGGCGGCGCGGCCCCGGCACAGCGCGGCGCACGCCAGCAGCCAGGCGGCGGCCCGCAGCCCCGCCGGGACCCCCGCCGCCCCTCCGGGGGTCGGGGCCGCCATGGCAGCGGGCAGGAGGGTCAGGCGGCGCGGCCGCTGCGCATCACCGGGGAGCGGAGCGGAGTTGGGCTCGCCGCCGTTCGGCTCGGCACGGCTCGGCTGCGGGGCGAGAGCCCCGTCGGCGCACACCCGCCCACCCTCACTGCCGCCCCATCCCGCAGCCCAGGCTCAGCCCCCGCGCTGGCTCCTCCCTCCCGCCCTGCCCGCCTCGACGGGCCCCCCCGCCACCGCCTCCGCCCCTCCCCGCTGCCCCGGTACCCGCGGCGGTGGAGGTAGCAGAGGTCCTGGCCGGGCAGGGCATCGGCACTTCGGCAGCCGGAGCCGTCGGGGCTCCGCACCGCCCCGGCCGTGCAGCAAGGTGGGGTCAGGCTCGGTCCCCCCACCCGGAACAGTGCGGTTGCCCTGTGGGGCAGCCGAGCCTCCCCGGGAGATGGCTGCGGAATACCGGGTTGCGGGCAGCGGCATCCCGGGGACTGGCAGAGACCTAAGAAGCAACCTGTGAGCCGGGAGGTCGCAGGCAGAGCATTCCCACCTCTCCTCGAGGGGTGCCAAAAGCTTTCGCATCCCCTGGTGTGCTCCAGGGAGGCTTGGCCTGTCTCCCACCTGGCAGCCCGAAGCCACGTCTCATCACCCACAGAGCCCAGGTGAGGCGCGGGGTCCTGGCAGCCCGCGGGGACTGCACGGCAGGCTGGCTGGCTCTCGTTAGCTGGGATGGTACCTGGTATGTGCATGGGAATCCTGTGGCTGAGCAACCCAGCACAGAGAGAGGACTTGGGAGGCTTTGCCGCTTTGCTCTTTGCCCCCCCCCACAGACAGCAAATCTTGAAGTCCCGTCTGTGGCATTAGCTGTGTTCTTTACCACTCTGGAGAAAACATCTTAGGAAATAAAGTAACAAAAATGTCTTTGTGGCTGATCCACTGGGAAGAAAGAGGCAAAATATACCTATTTCAATGCAAAAAGAAGTGAAGCCAAGAAGTCTTGTAAGCTTGGCCCCAAACGGTTGCTATCTCAGAAATGTGAGCATTGCATTCATTTTATTACCTTCCATTTTCTTCACTGAGGTCTGCAGGCATAAAGCAAGAGCGTGTAATCAGGAGGGCTGGTCACCTGTTTTATAAATGACACCTGAAACACTCATAACCCCATGGCTCCAAGAGCTGAGTCCTTAAAAAAACAACAGGCATTTTGAGGTGCTAAACAGAGCCTTGGGTGCTGGCAGCAACTGCCACAGATGTCCTTCTCAGCAATGAAACCCATGGAAGGAGGGTAGATGGGAGCCTGTTGCACTGCACAACAGCGGGAGGAGAGGTGTGTGAGCAAGGACACCCTGCTGCACACTCATTTCCCCACTCAACAGGATATTTGCAGGGATGGTGGGAGATCCCAGGAGCAGGAGTGCCTCTTAAATCAATGCCCTCTGCATATGGAGCTCCACAAGCTCCTTAATCAGTGCGAGAGGGAGGTGTCTGCATGGGGTCCTGCTCCAGCGAGGGCCACCTCACACATACACACACACAGGGTTGCACCAGCTTGGCCCAGATCAGCAGCCCTTTCCCATCCCGAATGCTGGCTCCCATCATCTGTCTGCATTTTTGTGACATCTCCTTCCTCTGGCCCCAATCCCGGGAGGAAGCCGTGCCTGAGATGGATGAAAGGGGTTTGTTCCCCGTTGCTACCCAGCAGCCCTGACAGAGAGGAAGATGAGCTGCTTCCCAGGACTCTGGGACCCGACCCTTCGCTGGCACAGCTTTTGCAGAGGTGGCCCTGCAGCCTGTCCTGGGGCTCCCAGGGAGACCCTGGTGGCAATGGCACATAAAAAGGCCCTGTACTAAATACCTCAGCTGAATTTTGGGGCATGAAGGTTGTTTCAGAGTGGCTTAGTGTTCCCCAAAGCTGACCACTATCAATGTGATGCTTGTGATCCTCCTCCCTCCCAAACTTCCCCTCACCCCTTGGCCAGCAGAGCAGAACTGGGTCTTCCTAACCTGCCCTTTACCTCTGATGCCTGCGGGAAGACAGGAGGGAACAAGAGATCTTGTTTCCTCCCTTCTGTATTCACTGGCCTCAGGCGAATCCTTGTGATCTGCAGAAAAAACAGGCTCCCTCCATCTCTGTGTCCAGCTGTAGCAACACCCAGTCAGTTACTGCCAGGACCGTGGTCTTGGCACAGGGAGTACCTGGCAGGGGCTGGCCTGGAGCCCACCATCACCTACCCTGGTTCCAGGCATATAGGGCTGGGAGGCTGAAAACCCCATTTCGGGCCAACATCCACATTTTCTCCTGTGGGTACCTCAACTCCTGCTGTTGTGTGGGAGCTTTTGCCTCCGCCTGCTACGCAGCCAGCTCCCCATGACCCGGCACCACGGGGCATCCCACTGAGCTGGGCTGCCAGACACGGCCGACCCCTTGGCAGCTGCTCCATTGCAAAAGCAACCCCCTTCCAGGGCTGCCAATATGACAGTGGCTGAGTGAGCCAGGACAGCAGGGTGGGGGGACAGGCTGTGCACCAAGACTCTCGTCCCACACCTCAGCTCCTGGTGTGTTAGGGTGATCCCAGATCACCCAGGCACCCTGATGGGGTGGGCTTCAGAGAGCAACAGCTGCCTGGGAAAAGCCCAGGGTGCCTCTGAATATGGATGAGGAGCAGAGAGAAAAATAAACCCCAAACTTCTTTATCAGGGGAGGCCTGGTCCTGCCGTCTGCCACCGGGATTTGGGCCAAACTGCTTGATAGAGAGAGAGACCATCTGGATTGTCTGATGGGCTCTGGGTTTGGTTAAAATGAAGCAGAAGCTTTTTTTGTAGGAGTTTTCATGGGAAGATTCGGGGAAGGATTCCAGGGTACGCGCCAGACCTGTCGTGCAAAGAGATGCGAAGCAGCTACAAAGCTTCAAACAAAAAATTGCTGCCAGTTTTAAGCCAAGCCTGCCAGGGCAGCATCCAGGCATTTCCACCCACCCAGGATGGGTCATAGCTTGCCCCCGTTAACTCTCCCACAAGTTGGGCTGCCTCTGTGTCCCTGTCAGTGCCACTGGTGGCTAATAGCACCTTCCAGCATGCCTGGGCTTCCAGGCAGTGTGCTGCACCCCACACCAAGGCATGTGGACAGGAGGCAGCACATCCTGGCCCATGCTTGCTGTGGCATTTGTGCTGTGCTTCAAAGCAGTGCTGTGGCTGTCACCTGTCCACAGCAGCACTCAGCCCTTCTCAGGGCGGGATCAGGCACTGCTGCAGAGCAGAAGCGTTTAAAACACAGGCAATAGGGTTTTGGTGGGTTGGCACTGGCTGGATGCCAGGTGCCCTCCAAAGCCACTCTGTCCCTCCCCTCCTCAGCTGGACAGGGGAGAGAAAATATAATGAAAGGCTCATGGGTCAAGATAATGGCAGGGAGAGATCACTCACCAGTTTCCAACACGGGCAAAACAGACTTGACTTGGGGAAATTAGTTTAATTTGTTACTAAGCAAATTAGAGTAGGATAATAAAGAATAAAACCAAATCTTAAAAACACCTTCCAGCCATACCTCTTTTCTTCCTGGGCTCAACTTCACTCCCAGTTTCCTTTATCTCCTCCCTACCAGTGGCACAAGGGGATGGGGAATGGGAGCTGTGGTCAGTTCATCACACTTTGTCTTTGCTGTTTCTTCTTCCTCAGGGCATGGACTTCTCACACTCCTCCCTTGGGCATCCACCTGCTCTGGCGTGGGGTCCTCCACAGGCTGCAGATGAATGTCTGCTTCACTGTGGTCCTCCATGGGCTGCAGGGGCACACCCTGCCTCAACCTGCTCTTCACCACAGACTGCAGGGGAGTCTGGAACAGATGCCTGTAACACCTCCTCCCCCTCCTCTTTCACTGACCTGGGTTTCTGCAGAGTTGTTGCTCTCACATTTTCTCTGTCTTCTCCCCAGCTGCTGCTGGTGTTGTGCAGCAACTTTTCCCCTTTCTGAAATACATTATCCCAGAGCTGCTACCACTGTCGCTGATGGGCTCAGCCTTGGCCAGTGGTCGATCTGTCTTGGAGCTGGCTGGCACTGTCTCCACTGGATATGAAGGAAGCTTCTAGCAGTATCTCACAGGAGCCCCACCACTAACCAAAGCCTTGCCACACAAACCCATGCATGCATGATGCCTGGTCCAACTTCCCTACTGAAGAGTGTTGCCAACAGGAGGATCCATCTTCCCTTGCACTGGGGCTGTGCTTTGAATTCTGCTGCAAGCAACACTACTAAAACACACCTGGTTCAGGAGCAGTGGCCACAAGACCCAGCTGGAGATGTGTTGGGAGCAGAGCCTCCATAACTTTCAGCTTCTCAGTGTCCCCCAGAGATCTCGCACAGGCAGGCTGCCCACATCTGTCATGCCTGGCCAGCTCAGCTCGTGCTGGGAAGCCAGGCTGCCTTTGTCCTGCCAGACACACTCAGCTTTGGAGAGTGAGGCATTGTGTGGGAGCGGGCCAGCGTGTCAGCCCCGTTAGGGCACCTGTTGGACTCGTGCAGTACGACAATGCCCTTGATGGGTTTATTATAGAGTGGTGCGGGCAGCTGGGGCCACTGGGATCACAGTAAATCTCTCCTGGTTAGCAGCAGCAGCAGGCAGGACTGGGATGTGTTTTTTCCTGTATCTCTCCAGGCACAAGTCCTACCTCACAGGCAAACAGCAAAAGCGTTGCCCCGCAAAAATAGCATCACTCTGTGAATGTGGCCAGCATTGCTCTGCAAACTGTCAGCACCGCCCTGCAAGCATGGTCAGCATCATCCTCTAGACACTACCAACATCACCCTGCCAGTGTTGCCCTAGGAACACCACCGGCATCACTCTGCAAACATGGCCAGCATTGCTCTGTGAATGTGGCTGCAGGAGTGGGGCACCTCTGCTGCCTGGGGACCTTCACCACTGGGACCAAGTGAAAGGAACAGCATCCACTGGGTGCTGTGTGCAGGAGATGCCAAGGTTCCCAAGCAGGTGGATTTGGCCCCAGCCTAACATAAAAGGGACTGTCCAGGTGGGGGGAGCACAGCCTGTCTCACTGCCTTGAACAATTGCAGAACAGCAGGAGGGGGACTGCAGCAAGTCAGCAAGGCACTGCATCCCTGTTTTGTAGCATGGCTGAGCAGAGGGGCTGAGCCCTGCAGCCTGGGCTCCTAAAACCAGCTCTATCCCACAAGGAAAACATTGGCGCCAAGCAGCCCAGATACAGATGGGGAGATGCTGTTCCCGGCACGGCTGGACACACCAACCGCCTGGGAGCTCTGCGGCGCAGTGCAAGCTGGTTTGAATAAACCACACGCGAGGAGGTGTTTGTGAAGTGCCTTGCACATGGAAATGCTATTGTTGGTGTAGCGTGGGATCAGGGGCTCCAGGGTCTCCAGATGCAGCAATTGTTCCACATCCGCACTGTGCATACACACACTCTTTCCCACTCACTCTGCCTGCAGCCACTCATTAACCCTCCTCAATGAAGATGCATTGGAGGGATAATTTACTGTTTAATAGACTAACTTTCCATTTGCTGTTGCCAAGCGCATCCGACATATTTCTCCATGGTGCCATAAACTGCAGCTCTTCTGCCATAATACCCTGCCTCCCAGAAGGAGCAGGTGGGTTTTCAGGATTCAGCTGATGACCTTGGCCATGGGGTAAGCAGAGACACTGGGCTCTGTTGTTAGAGAAACAGGGCTTGTTCCCACCAAACCCTTTCATATATTGAAATCCCCACTACACTGACGTTCCTGAACTGGGAAAACATCTAACCTGAGAAATAAGGAGTGCTTCAGCCTGATGGATGAGGGAGGCAGTGTCTCTGTCCTCATTTTGTTAATGAAGATGCCCTGGGTGCAGACAAGCTTGCCTCTGCTCCATATTTATGGCTAGCTGGCGGTTGGTCCCACACTGGGATGTAATCAATAATCTGTGTGCCCACTTGGGCTCATTGTGCTTCCACAGTTGCAGGTGGCCTTTCTGAATCTTGTCAGTCCCAAAATTGTACGCATGTGTCTCTGTGTCCTCTCTCCTTCTCCCCAGCCCTTACAGAGTCACAAGCTAATAGAGGCTGAAAGAAAGTCAGATTCTGCACAATGTGTGATAAGGGAGCTGCTTCCACCAGACCCACTTTGCCTCCATCATCCAACTTTCCACACTGTAGAAGAGGCACTTTCAGGGTGCAGGTTCTGCAGAAGGACCAGCAGGAACAAGCAGAGGAACAAATCTGATTGACTGGTTACCAGGGTCTGGCTCTGGAGGACGCAAGAAGATGCCAGTAGCTAAAATAACTTGAAAAGAAGATAAAAAGTGTTTAAGCTTGCCTTGTGAGAGCTCTAATTGGCCCTGGATGTGGGCAGAGACTCTCCTTAGAGCTGGAGGACCATGCTAGGGGCTAATCTTTGATTTTAAGGACATCCCTCCCCAGCTTCTTTCCCCAGCCTTTCTTTTCTCAGTGCTCTTTATGTTTTTCTTCACTTTATTTATAGTCCCATCTTCCCATCTCCACCATCCCTCAGATGTAGCCAGGGAGGAAGAATCAGGCGTCTCCAAGCCTGCCCCTCAGGCACATCTGGGGGGCCCCCAGTGCCTGGGGCAGGCAGGGGGGTCCGTCCCACAGCGTGTGCTGTCAGCCCCCTCTTGCGCTGCCGCTGCAGAATGGCCTGGGAGAGGCACAATGGAGCCAGAGGCTTTTGTGCAGGAGGTTGCTGAGATTCTGCTCTGCAGGGGAGCAAGGCCCAGGCTTTGTAAGCGAAAAGAAGATTGGAAGAAACAAACCCTAGAAAGACCGCAGGCTGACACAGACACCCCCACATCATAGACCTGTGCATGCACCCAGTTACACACAGCCACGGTGGCCAAGGCAGGTTTGCACCTCCATTCATCACAATCTCCAGCAGGACAGGAGCTTCAGCCAAAAGCAGAGGATCAAGTGGGACACAGTTCTCTCTGAAAAATCACATAAGGCACTGCATGGGAGGGCTGGGTGGTGGATTTGAAAATCTTCCCAAGAGCAAGGCATAGGAGGCTGTTTTAGCCTGGGAGAGGTAGAACTGTGGAGGGGGCCACAGTAATGCCCACTCCAGCTGGGACTCAGCAGGGAAAGCAAAGCTTAGCCCCCTCTGAGCCAGACCAAAAACAGCACCTCAAAGGCTGGTGCTGGGAAATATCTGAACTTGCGATATGTGGCTGGGGACAGCTTCTCCTTGCTTCAAGGCTCCTTGCACAGGAGCCCAGAAACAACCCTATCACATTCCTCATGTGTGGGCACTTCCCAGAAACAAAGCTGGACTGGAGCAGGATGAGGCCAGAGTGCTGGTACCAGTTCAGATCGCACTCTGGTCTATAGCACAAGTGGAAGGTCAGTGTGGGACCCAGCATGGAGATTTTGGCATCTACATGCCTGCATAGTTTATGAGCTTCAACACAAAACCCTCACTGGAGGGATGAGCAAACAGAACTAAACATGGTAATTTATTCACTCCATGAAAAAATATTAGTTAATCCAAGCCAATGAGATTGTAAAGCCTGATAACTGGTCTGGCTGGTGCCAACATCTATCGCTAGCACTACTCATGTTTTTTGTCTACACTGTTACCCTAGGCAGTGAGATGCAGCAGCAACATGACAGCTCCCAGCCACACATGATAATTTGAGAGAGAAAGAATATCTTATTTCAACTCTGAAACAGGCCAGAACAGTTTATTAAAAAAAAAAAAAATCAAGACAACTTGCAAAAAGTGATTTAGATAGCAGTGACACTGCAGAACTTATTTGCAAGTCTGTGCTGTGCAATTTGAGATAAAAACTGTTTAATGAAATGAAGGTGAGCACTGCTTGGTTGTTTTGCAACACCACTGCTGTGCAGGAATACTAAAGGCCAAAGCAAACACTGAGAGCTGAGTGATCCCCCTCTAAATATGTACCCTCACCCAGTGTTTGGTCCCAGTGGGTGCTGGCCTTTCACTTGCAGTAGAGCTTAAGTGCTTGGCTTGTGGCTTCAGGAGCCAAAAACTATTCCTTTTTTAAATTATGTAAGCCAGATAAAGCTGCTACTTTGAATCACAGCTCATCAGGGGGACGATATTTGGATTTGCAGTATTGAAAATAGCTGTTGTGAGTTTTTGCATTCCTTTGTTCAGCATGTTCAAGAAGAGAAATGTCTCTCTGGACTCTCATGACCACTTTGAAGTGCACAGAGGCCCATCGCCTCCCACTCCCTGAGCTCCAGGGAGATGGGGCTCACCAGTCCCATGACACCCAATTGCAGCCCCGGAGGAGAAGGGGGCCCACTCGGAGCTCACCCCGCAGGAAGGCAGCGGTGGTTTCAAACAGACCGTGCTGCTTGCTTCTCCTGCTTGTTTTTCAATTGCATGGCAAGGATGTTAATGAGTGTCTGAGCCATGGCAGGCAAGCCCAGGGCATTTCAAACGTGGAAGAACTTCACAGAGAAATAATCTGCATAAAATCTGAGACGCCATTATTAAGAAGGAGGAAAAGAAAATGCAAGCAGAAAGCATCCTCTCTCAGCAGCCAAGAGTGGCAAGAGAATAATGGTTCTACAGAGAAAAATTTATTCATTTGATCCATTATTTATATAAAGTGTTCTTTGTAAACCTGATTTCCCATCACCCTGGATGACAGCAGGGGGAAGACAGGAAAAGAAGAGGTCCAATTTTATACCTCCGAGAGAAAGACAGCCTGTCTAGGCACCCTATATCATGCTAGTATCCCAGAGGGAATGAGCCCTAGTGCCATGGGAGGCCAGTGCCATCAATGCAGGTGGGCAGTGCCTCACCAAGTACCCCCATACTTGTAGCTCTGGGCTTCTGAGCAAACGTTTCCTTCCTTTTAAAGGTGGATACACCACCAAGTTCTTGCTATCCCAATGAAACTGCTTAAGCCACCAAGCAAAAATCACTAAAAATAAAAGCATTTAATGTGGGGTTTTCACATGAACAAACAGAAAGGCAACAGTCTGCAACAGTACTTACATAGCATATATAAATAAAGACAAAGATTAAAAATACTTTGGAAATGACAGACTCTGGGAACAGTTAGCGGCTGCTCTGGGAAGAAGCATCCTTATGAGTCATTGCACAGGACAGACAAATGAGACACATTCAAGCATGACTAAAACTCTCCCATGCCTGGGAGACAGTGTGAACGCATTAGGACTGCAACAGCCAAGGTCCTAAAGGCCAAATCTGTTAGCCACCACCATCCTCAGCATAGGGAGCACAGCACCACAGGCTACAGCCAAAGGCACCAAACCCCTCCTGGGACTGCCCTGTTTGTAGACAGCATCCACCATCCCTTTGGCAGGTAAGGCATCTGACACATGCAGAATGCCTGGACGATGCGCCATAGGTAATTTTTCTCAGAGCTAAACAAATTTCAGCTGTGCCAGGAGCCAGACATCAGTAAGGGGGGACAGTAGGAAGTTATATTCCTCTCATCCATGTGGGAGAAGGGTATTTAGTCTTAGGAACAAGACTACCTTGCCAAGCAGACACCCATAGAGAGAGATATGCCCAAGTAAGTTAGGGACAATGGGAAGAGGAAGGAACAAACACTTCACCCAGCAACTGCTACTGATGCAAATAAGAGCAGAGGTAGCAGAACCAGACCCAGCTCTTCTTGTACTGCCACTTGACTTTTGGCTGTGCCTCTTCTCTGTTCAGAGGCAAAGCCAAGATCCCCAGGTCTCTGCTAACAGTGGGCTGCAGGGACAGGGCAGAAGCGCAGTCAGCAAAACACACAGTGCCCTTTGGAGAAAAACACATAGACAGCTTCATCCCCTGGAGGGAATGATTACAGACACATTCAAAAAGCACATACTACTGCCACAGCAAACAGCCTCTGCCCTTCCTCACAGCATCCTTGCCAGCCTGGTCCCTGAAGAACCACAGCTCTTTCTTTGCTGTGACAGAGGCTCCTAACACCAGCAACTCACATGTCTATAGTTCCACTACCCCCTACATTTTCAAGGCTCCAGCCTGGGGTCAGACTGGGGACAGGCCCCCTCAATAAAGGACCAGAAATCTCCCTTTATACAGAGCAGCAAAAGCTTTGTATCTAAAAAAAAAATAAATTTAAAAAATCAGAAATAAAGAAAGTGGCAAATTCCAGCTAAGCCACACAGGTCTCCGATGCCTTGTTCTGACAGCTCCAGCCAGTTGGACTGAACTTCCTGCTCCTATCCCAATATTCACACCTCCTGTCACCAGTTGTTTCAGAAAGCTGTCAAGAACAGAGCTCTAACTCCTGCTAGCTGCTGGTTTTTAAAGATTAGAAGACAAGTATAATTGGATTCCAGAGATTATTTGCTTTGCTGAGAAGGGCTAAGAAGTGTTTAGATGGTTCCCCAGCTGATTAAATCTTTATTTCACAGTAGTGACCCTATGTGTATCCTACCTCAGAGTGCCTGCAGACACGTTCTTGGCAAGATTGGCTTACTGGAGTACTTTACCTTAACAAGACCACTGCCACTGGCCAGCTGTGATGAGGGTTTATCTAGATGGTTTAATCTCATTTCTGCAGCTCAGACCAAAGAGCTGAACCTACCTTCAGCCCTTTCCCCCAGTTTAATGACTAAGCCAGTTGCCTTACCACCCATCCAGATATCTTGAGCCAAAGCCTTTGGCACAATTTGCAGATGATCACAAGCAGCTGGAGCCTTCTCTCACCTCTCACGCTGCTCACACTGTTTTCATGCTTCGCACACAGCCACAAGACTCTGCCTGCTCCAGGCACCGTTACTTCCAAAGACTAGGCTGTTCTGCCCCAGACAGCTTTTGCCAGCCTCCTGCTCTGCTCAGCTTAGCCTCCCTGGGTGAATGCACAGCAGAGATACTCCTTGCTCAGAGTTGTGCGCCACTGAGATATGAAGGCAGTGAGCAAGGGCTGCCTCCAGCTCTAGCTAAAACAGAGGGATGAGTTTATTGGGGATGCTGCTTTGCCCACTTGAGATGATGGCATCCAGAGCCTCTCCCCTCCCCCCAGGCCCATCCTGTGCTATGTACCATTTGTGCACTCCAGCCCTTTGCAAACAGCAGAGCAAAATGGAGCCCAGAAGAAGCAGAGAAGGGCCTGGCTCCAGAGGAGGACTGAAGGCAAGCTTAGCTGTCAGGGTGCAGGTAAAGGTTGCAGTCCATTGTTCTCACTGCTAGCAGAGGGGAGGAAGCAAAAACAAGGCAATGTGTTAAAAACTCAGAGTAGAAAAACAAAAAAATACAGCCTAGCAACATTGCAGAGAAAGCTGGGAGTGCACGCAGGGCTCTGCAATGAACAGGGCTCTCCTTGTAAGCAAGCACTCCAGCTCTTCCCAGAGCCAGCAGGTCAGACATGCTGCACAAGTTTTGGTTAGATAGTGGTTTGCCCCATAGTAGAATGAAATATAATTTATATACAGAAAGAAACAAGTCCCTGCAGTCTTTGCAAAGGTCCAGTTTCAAGAGCGCTGCTGTGTTGCTGAGGGTGCCGTGAGCCTGCAGCACTCCCCTCTCAGTGCAGCACGTTATTTATTCACAGCTTGCGAGGCTGGGCAATCCCCACCCATGCGTTGGTGCGAGGCGATTCAGAGGGATGATGAATCCTTGGAAAGCAGGAGGGTTCGCATGCGTCTACAGGATTCCTGTAGCAGAGAATTAGAGCAATTGAATGCTTGAGACACAGAATGCTATGCAAGAAAAGGTTGACATTCTCCTCCTGCAAGGACCCTCCCTGGTGTCCGCCTCAACACCTTTTATTAAAGCACTAGATGAGGCAGTGAGCAGACAGGAACAAACACAACAGTCCATCTTGGGCTGCACCAAGCTCTTGTCCCACTGCCACCCTGACAGGCTGTTAGCAGTACCCTGTGCTGCCAGCTTCCCTCTGCTTCCTGTAAGAGCCAGCCTGCCAACTCACAGGTAGAAGGGCTGTATCCACCTGCTGGGTGAAACCCTTCAGGGTCTGGCTTCCAGAATGCCACCTGCCTGCAGCTCAGCACAGAGCAGACTGCTGTGAGCTGGGGCACTGCAGCTGTCATAGAGCCTTGAGTGTGTGCTGTCACCTCTGCAGGTGTCAGAGCCCAGCACATCAGGTTCCCCACAGGAAGAACTGGGGGGAGAGGGAGTGTCTCACCTCTTTCCGGCCCTCCAGAGTTTTCAGCTTCGCTTGAGACACGTGAGCTGGAGAGCCACATTTCTGTAACTGGACAAGAGAGGGCAATAGGAGTAGAGAGCTGGTGAATGAAGTGGCATCCACACCCTTCCCCAGGAGCAGCCTGTACCACCAAAGGGCATCTATCACCCAAATATACTCTTAGTTTGTCCAAGCCATGGGACAGCCTTACTGTATACAAACAGCAGGCTCTGTACAACTTGTGGAGGAGGATGAGAGAGAGGGAAGGGGGCACAAGCCAATGCCCTAGGGCAGAACACAGCCAGAGGGACAAAACTGGAATAGAGGCCCAGTGCTGCCACCCCTGCCCTGATGCTACCCTTGCCATCTGCTCTGCTCTTCTCTCCTTTCCTCAGAGCAGCTTCCCAGGACCTTATTTTGTCATACAAAAGAAAGTTGGAAACCTCTTGAGCACAGAACAGCAAACAGTTCCCCAAGGATTGATGAAATGAGTGCCCCAGTTGCACTCAAACTCCCCTCACACACTTCCCTACCAACAGCTTCAGCAGTGCTGGGAGAAGTTTCTTACCAGTTGGACATTCTCTTTGCTGACCCGTGCAGGCTCTGGTGTGGTATCCCTGCTCTTCCTCTCCAGGATAACTGGGGTTCCCAAAACTTTCCGCTGTTGTAAGAAGAGAGGGCTGTTGGCTAGTGCTTTGAGTGCAAAGTGAAAAAGAAAGAGAAGGAGCAGGATGCATTGCTGGTAAGCAGTTGGATGCTGGGAAAGAAAAAAGGAAGCCAAGCTGGGACAAAGATTGCAAAGCAGAACCACCTGAAATACCACGTCATTAGGCTGGGCCTTCCTGACTGTAAAGGGTTTGGGAGCTGACCTGAGGCCCGGCCAGGAGCCCAGCCTGTTAGAAGCAGGTACATGCTGCTGTGGAGCAGCCCATCATGTGCTAAAGCCTGTGCTAACATGCTAGACTACATGACCAGCTTCCTGTCGATTCTCATCTCATCTCAGGAAGCAATCAATTCTCCAGAAAGATGCACAGATCCTACAGCCATGTGTTTCAAGATAATTACACTTTATACTAACAAGACATTGTCACTGTGATGCCTTTTCTGCCCCAGTAGATCTATGTTGTTTGGCAGACAATACTTTGAACAGTCCCTGCCTTTGAGGGTCTCATTCAAGGCAGGACAAGGCAGAAGCAGAGAGCAACATCAGAAACTCACAGCAGAGCATGGGTAAGAGGCTGCTTTTACCTTAATGAGGCCGCTGAAGGAGCGCGAGCGGGCACGTCGTGGTGCTGGGGATGTGGGTACATCAGAGCCAGGAGTGAGAGCTGTAGGATGCTTATTAAACTAGGAGGAAACATGAGGGCAGTATGTTAGCACAGTTACACCAGTCTCTTACTGCTGTGTGCTGCTCTACCTGCTGTCCCAGAACTGTTTGTCTCTTTCCCATCCCAGAATAGAGAAGCAGCTCAGAGCCGCAGGGATAAGAAAGCAAAGGAAGGCCATATTTCCCACCCAGCATTACAGGGAGTTTGGGTGCGAAGCTGCTTTGTGCTGGCTACCAGATTAACCAAAAGCAGCAGGTGTTGGAGTAGAAAGGGGGCTGGGCAGCAGTGGGAGGCTGGCAGCCATGACTGGTGCTGACCATATCAACCAGTCTGTCTGGAGCAGCAAGTTGTCTTGGGACCAAGAAGAGACCAGTTTGTCCACTCCCTGGAGGCAAGAGGGGACAAGACTTTTCCTTTTCTGAAGGAGGAAGCTCATCAAGGCCATGATCAGGACTGGAAAACTGCTTGAAAAACAGAAAGCCTAAAGCACAGCCTGATGCAGCAAGCTCCAGTATCAGTCACATCCAGACACATCCTCCCTCCCTGTCTTCTTACAGCTCTACCCCTTACACAGCCCAAAGTCCACAGTCCACTCTCCCCATCCCTCCCAGGATTAGGAGCAGCTCTCAAGAAGGCGCTGCCTTTAACCCTGTGCCCAGGATTCTGCTGACAAGCACACCCCAAGGATATCTTTTTCTCCCCACACTACCTGCCGGATAAGCTTCTTCTTCTTTGCCGAGTCAGGCATATTGTGGACATGGCGGAAGAGCTCCTTCAGTGCCTCCTCTGTGCGCTGCTGGGTCTCCTCCTGATGGCAAGAGTCCAGCCGGCTTCGCTTTTGAGACTTGAGGGGTTGCAGCTCCTTGGAGCCAGAAGACGTCAGCAAATCCAGGTCATCCTGGGAAAGCGGAGACAGCAGTCGCTTGCCATGCTTTAATCCCAATGAGCCACCCATCTAAGCCAGGCTAGGAAGAGTCTCGTGAGCTGCCTCAACACTAGTGAATGCACAGGGCTGTGTTTTCCCTATCCTTCTGCAGCAGCACTGCACCAGCAGGCCCCGTGCCAGGAAAAGGTGACAGCAATACAAAGGTGACCCCATTGCTTCTTCCTTCCCCTCCCAGATGCCAGCTGCAGAAGCCCTTCCAGGTTTGAGAAGGATCAGTGCAGCTCCTTGCAACGCATCTTCTCTCTTCTGCAGCTAAATGAGGCAGGGAAGTATTTGCTAGCAAGAAACAATTGTCCCAGTGGCAGCAAGTAGCCTTTATCCCAGCACCTCTTCCAAGCAACCTGGCCATGGCAGCAGGCAGGTCTGTCTGTTTGGAAGGCACAAACCCATCAAAGGAGCAGGTGCTGCATGAACTGGACACACGGAGCAGGTTTGCTCTAAACAGGGGCCGGTGGCTTTCTTTCCCTGTGCTTTTGATTAACAGATGCTGCAACTCTGTCCAATTTCCCTAATGCAGCCACCTGCACTAGCACACCATATGCTTCCCTTGCTCCTGGCTTCTGACAGATCCTCTTTCATGACTTGGTTTGTTTGCAGCTTCTATCACTCACAAGGATCCCTTCATAGCATCACAGTCTCTGCCCTTTAATGGAGGGCACTGCATTTGCTGGCCTTACCTTTGATGTGTGGGCTCTGGATCCCAGATAGTGCAGCCTGGCACACTCCCGGATGTACACTGGAGCCTGTGACGATGAGCAGAGAACAGGCCAAATATATGTTTAGCATGTTTGGCCTTGGGGCAAGAGTGGCCACAGCAAGAGCTGCTTTTCAACCATGACACAAGCTACTTGTATCAAGACTCAGTTACTTAGGGAAGACAAAGCCATGGAATTTCACGTCCCCAGTGCAGTCCCTGTTCACAGCTTCCTTTACATGCAGGCAAACAGCAGAAGTGAAACTCACAGTAGGAAAAAGCTCCTGTGGAACCCTGCTCTAAATGATTCCCCTAGCTCTGAGCTGGCCAAGCAGGGGCCTGACAAAGAAGGCAGAAGGGGAACTTTCTATGGGAGGACTTTCTGCAGAGAGCAGATACCTACAGTGACCAGGAAGGTCCTGAGAAGTCAAGAGACTGCCTGTTGTAGAAACACTTCCTGACTGCTCTACAGCACCCTGCTCAGAGCTAGTCAGTGCCTGTAACAACAGTGGGCTGACTACTATTTGCAGAGAAGTTCACAACAAAACAATGCACTGTATTAGGTATTCGGCTCGTGGCAGCACTCAGCCAGGACAAGTCCCTTTCCTTATCCTGTGAGAACCCTAGTGCAGCCCGGTGAGTACCTGCCCCCAGGAGCCACGCTTCCAGCTGGGCAGCAGGTGCTGGTGTCCAGCAGAGGGGAGCGTTACACTACACCGTGCTGCTGACCTGCCCAGGCAAAGCCATCTCTGGGGCTGCCTGCCCAGCAAAGACCTCCCTAGTCACTAAAGGAACAGTTTCTTGTAGAAATCCTCCTTCCTGCAGAAGAGAGCCCCCAGAATATGCACTTGACCCCTGGAATCTTTCTGGACAAGGGGCATTCAGTCTCCTGTTGACAGAAGCAGGGAGAGCAAGACCCCAAAGCACACTTACCTTGAAGAGTTTCTGAGAATGTTTGATCATGAAGGTCACTCCATTGTTCAGCTTTGTGATATTTTCCTGAAGGTCATTTGCTGTCACCTGACAAGAGGACACAGCCAAAAGTGCATCCATTAGAAGGGGAGGAGGAAGGATCTCTGCTGCCCTTGCTGTTTCTGGGACATAGACACACAGTGCATCAGCAGGAGACCTGCTCTGAGGTGACAGGCAGGCAGGGTTCACAGCACACCAACAAGCAGAGCTCACAGAGCCAAAGCTGCTCTGAGAGGAGAATCTGACAACTCTGGGGCCAAACAGTTCACCAGCAGCACAGAAGCTGGAGCTGACTTTCTTAAAAGAAGCATGACTGTACTGTGCTTTCAATTTTACTGGAAAAGATGATGCCTAAATTGCAAATGAGACCTATGGCAGGTCTGGACTGAACACTAGGACTGAATCCTGCCAGGAAGCTTCACCTCTCCATCGCAGTCTCCAACCCTCACATCCCTGTGTCAATACTTAACCTTCCCATCTTGGTTCTTCCCCTACCAAGGAGACCTGCCAAGCCTCTGCTGTCTATATTGCAATATCCCACCCACAGACACCGAGGCACTGCTCACATTTCTGGGCCATAGGATGTGGGGTGCAAACATGAGGGCAAGATTGTGGGCAGACATCTTGTTCTTGTCCTGCTTCTTGGCGGTCTGGTAGAGCAAGTCCAGGAGCAGTTTGAGCAGACTGCGGTTGGGAGCGGGAAGGATCAAAAACAGCAGCTGGAGGGCTTCAATTTGGCGCTCTTTGTCTGGAGTGCTGGTCTTATTCCCCTTCTCATCAAACAGTGTCAAGTCTGCCAAATCAGAAGGCAGAATGTGAAGGACACACATTACCTTTCCTAACAGTAGTCTGTGGCAACCAGTTATCCTTCCCTCTTCATATTCAGATCTCCTACAATCCCCTACACAATTCTTGGCCCTCCATCTCTTTTCCCCCCAGCTCCCAAGCTCACCACTTAATGCGTTAATCTGTGCTGCTCCTCCCACAGAACAACAGAGCTGCTAAGAGCTGTGATGGCTTGAAGGCAATATGGAGGAAGTTCACATAAGGTAGTTCAATAACAGTTATTAAGTACATAGAAACCACAACTTGCTCAGGAGAACCCCAGACATAAAACAGATGGAGACCCAGGTTACCAATATGGGCTTTACTCCTGAGTTATCTGAGAGAAGACTAGCTAGACAGACTTGGTCTGATTCCTTAGGATTTTCAGCTCCAGTCTTTCCACCATCACACTGAGATGGCAGGAAGATTCCTTCTTATCCTGCCTTTAAGGAGTACCCTTCTGCAGCCTAGAGTGCTTTCTAGGAGGCTTGTTCCAGTCCTTCTGCTCACCACTGCCTCTTGAGGCTCACTCACCTGCAATTTTGAGGTGGGCATGGAAGTGCTTGTGTGTCAGCAGTGGCTCTGGTAATTCCCCCAGGAACATCTTAAGCAGGGTAGCCACATCATTGGAATGAAACTCCCCAGAGTCCAGGTCAATATCTGTACCACTGTTCAGAGCATCCTTTAGGATCTGTTGCCTGATGCTGTTGCCAGGCACTCGAAACAAGCCTTCTGCTCTTAGATCTGCTTGGCAGAGGGGAGAAAAAAGGGCACTGAGTAATCAGAGGCTGATTCCCATCTTCTTACTAAAGCAGTTCCCTCCCCTTTCCAGAGCTTGACAGCAAACCTCAGTGAACTGCATTCAGATATGAAGATATGACTTCAAGCTAGCTCTCATCAGTAGAAAAAGTCCTTGTACAGAGGGAAATAAACTAACATATCTGCTAGGCAATTCTGGGGAGTAGTGCAGTGCAGTTCTGCAGTGTCGAACTCCTGATGCTGGAGAGATCATAGCTTTTCACTCTGCACCAGAACCCTGAGGTGGGCCAGTCAGATACCCATTGGGATGGGAAGACAGCAAGACAGAGCCACTTACTTTTGTGCAGATACTCGATTAGCTGAGAAACCTGTGCAATGCCTTCTTCTGTTAGTGGTGAGCCAAACACCACCCCTTTCTCTGCAGAACAGAAGACAACATGTTCAGGCAGCTCAGAGCCCAACAGCCACAGAAATTAATGTTTCCCAAAGAACAGGATTTCAGCATGCAAAGACCAGTGCCCCAAAATGCTAAGGGTGAAGGTCACAAGGACACCCATACATGTGAGATATCACAAGCACTCCAAAATAAGACACTTTATCTCACCATGCTGTACTTACATGGGCTTGATCATCCTGCTTCTTACCTCAGTTTAATTACACTTTTATCAGCTAAAGCAAACATTCTCTAGCCCTTTAAAAGAAAACAACACCAAAACAGATGCTTCAATTTTAAATGGCACAGAATCTGCATGCCTGAACTTTATGGGAACAGCTAAGTGGGAAGGGCAGATGTGAGAGCCTGGACTGCCCAGGCGCCTTCCACATTGGCACTCTCCACACCCGAGAAGGAAAGTCCAAATTCATCCTCACTGTGGTTTGACATGAAGTGGAGCAGAAAGAAGAGGTGCAGCTACTAGTTTATGGGAGAGGAGAACAAGCACTTCTGGGGAGATCAGACATGATCTGACTGTCTCACACTGGCCTCCTTTACAGGGATGGATAATCCCTGGAATTCCCTCATCCCAGTGAATCTCTCTTCCACGTCAGCTGCTCTAGCCTAAGTATGAAAATATGAAGACTGAACAAGGAAGAACTCAAAAAAAAAAAAAAAAGGAGAGTAGGGAAGGAATGAGTTGGGCCCTTCTCCATAGGAGCACTGGCAGGTCCTCTCACTCTTGGAGTCTGCTCCCATGTCATGGGGTTGTTACAGATTGAACATCAGCTGCCAGCTCCAGAACTCCACTAAATAACACAGGCTGCAGCCCAAAAACATGGAAGCAACTGAGCTGAAAGGAAGGAGATCCCTGCATAGAAGAAAACATTAGATGAGAAGCCCATTTAACTGAAGGGCATTTGTTGAACCAGTGCAGAAAACTGTTCTTATCCAGAGAGGGACTTTGCAGGTAAGACAGTGATTATCCAGGAGGACAGTGTTGTCTAATAAATGCAGCCTTGATAGTGAATGGATTTTTCTGTCAAACACACACACAGCCAGCATGCTCTGCCCCTCAGAAAGCTGAGACAACTCCCAGGGGCTTCACTGACAGCAACCAGATCTCTGAGCACCACACTTCTTCCCTCAGATGCACGTAGGTTTGGACTGCAGCTGTAGATGAGATACTGGATAGACCGTACCACAACATGCTGACTGGGACTGAGAACTGGAACCAGGTGCAAAACTGATTTGTCCTACCCTTGCACTCAGGTTTCAAAGAGCAAACAGATTTAAGAAAAGAATATTCCTCTCTTCTCCATGACCTGACTAACAGGAGCATGGATCACTTACGAGGGCAGGCTGGACATTTGCACCATTTGCACTGAAGATTTCCCTCCTTATTGTTACAGGTGATAGCCCATCAAGAAGTGCATTGGCTGGTCTGATAAAAGTTATCTCTGCTGCAAGCTTTGTCTTGCCTCTTCTTTTTCCCCTGCCACAGCACATTTTGATTTTACTAGCTTTTGGTCTGTTGTACTACAGATCTTACTGCTCTGTGGTGTTGATGCTCACAGCATGTGGGAGAGACCTGGTTAACCCTATGCTCTTCTCTAGCAGCCTTCCTGTGCAACTAAATTTATTCCGCCTGAAGAATGTTCTGCTTTCTTCCAGGACTTCTAAAATACATGGTAAGCCACCAGGAACTCCAGCCTCCTGTTAAATCAAGAACTTTCTGACCTCACTCTGATAAAGCACATGCTTCAGTCTTGCAGGAGAAAGGAGGCAAATGTGAGCTCTTGATCCGCGTGAAAGATCTGAAAGGTTTGAGTGCAAAGGGAGAGAATGGTTGGCAAAGATTCTTGTCCTTGAAGAAAACTAAACTCATTAGACATTCAACAGATAGAATCAACAGTGGCCAGGAACAGAAGAGGAAAATACATCTTCTTGAGACATGCAGGGCCTGACAAATTTGATTTAGTTTTGAAGTCAGAAGCTGGTATCTGAATGAGAATTTGATTCTCAAAGAAACTTGAAAGACGTGTCTGGAGAACGGATGCTGCGTTACAAAGGCTTAGATGTTATTGTATGACTGCTTCTGAAACTAAGCAGCAGCATGAGATTGAGTTTCCTATGCTCAAAGAAGTTGTATTTGCAGTTTGATCAGCTCTGAGCTCTGTGGTCCTTGGCCTCTGGCTTTGAAGAAATAAAACCTGTTTGTTCTATCTGGTCTATAACATGAAGAAAAACAAATGATGGCTCCAAGATGAAACACACAGTACACAAAACTGATTTTCTCTGTAGGCACAAACTTCTTTTTCTCAGAGTTTGGCCAAGGAGTTCACAGACAGTGCCTGTCAATGCTGGGAGACACTGCCATTGCAGCCTGGGAGTGCAGCCAGCAGACTTGGAAACATCTGCTAGCTGTAGCTGTAGTGAGACACACGGCCATGGAGACATCTGAATGGGGGAAGGCAGAGCTCTCGGGGGAAGAGAACGAGCCGGAGATGTCAGGTCTGCTAAAAGCAGTGCTCCAGCAGAGTACAGATAATTAAAAAAAAAATTAGCTAGATAGAGAAGGCTCACCAGCCCCTGCTGGTTTTGACAAGAACATGGAGGTTTCCAAACACACTAAGAAAACACTTCCAGCTTGGTTACTCACTTGCTTCTGTTTGTCAAGTGGCAAGTGTCTGAATTTAAGGTGTCCTGCTACTCTCTGGGAACTGAGGCAGGAGCAATAACAGGTATGAGCACAGTCTAACTGCAGGTTAGGGGCAGCACAAAGACCTGTTATTATGGAGCAGCAAGGTAAGTCATGGCAATATTAAGTAATTCTCATCTAAGGATGCTAAAAGACCTGATTTGCAGTATTTTATTTTCCCAGGGTGTGTGTATCTATCAGGATTCCTGCTGAGTGAACCAGAAGTGGAGGGCTGAAGCTGGCACCTGAAAATTCTGTCTGAGCAGTGAGACTGCAGAGCTTGTCCCTATGAAATACAGCAGAAGAATAAGTTTGGTAAAATCAGAAGCACTTAGAGACACTATATAAAGGTTGGAGACAGAAAAAAGCCACTCAGACACAGCAATAACTCCCTTCTCAGAGGTACTCACAGTAGCAGAACTGCTCAAAGGAAGGGGAAGAATAATCAGAAGTGTTCAACCTTAGGCTGCCAACATCTGAAGGCAGCTCCTTACAGCTTCTCTGCCAGCAGCCTGCCAGTCTAAGCTAGGAAACCAGAGCTGAGGAGGGATGTGAGGTGCCCAGATGGAGTCAACTTCTGTCTAGATAAGTGAGGAAGTTTAACTGAACTTATCAGGAGAACCACGTTCCCCTTGAGTGTGGGCAGAGGTGGAAGAATGCACACCCACTGTAGCCACCCTGCCCCTAAAACACCTTTTTAGTTACAACAAAACAGAGTGGTAAATGCCAGCCATTGAAGAGGAGAGGATCTCAACGTAACAGTGCTCAAAAGCAGATCTCAAACTTCTAAGAAGGGCCTAGGGCTAATGTTTCATAATCAAGACAGCTGAACTTGAAAGAGAAGATAAGAATAGTCAGTTTACTGGAAGAAAACTCCAGCTGAATCCTTGTCTAAGAGAAAAAGAAATATGTCACCTCCCAGGGTTGAATCTGAGCTTAATCAGAGTCAGTTTGCAGAGCTTTGTCACTGACTCACTGGATTGGGATGTGGATCTGAGCAGCACTAGCATTTGGATGGGAGATGCTTACAGATTTCTGAGCTGCACAGTGGGCAGCTGACCCACTGAAGCCAACCTAACATACACCACAGCAATAATCCCCAGAAAAAGATACTCTCAAAGTGCAGGGCATTTATAGGATCAATCCTATGGCCTGTTTTGCTCCTTTCTAGAGGTTACGTTCCCAATGTAATCAGAGATTACAAACGTATAATATTAAGCATTCCACACAAGCTCAAAGCAACAGGCTGAAAGTTTTGTAAACTACATGTAAAAGATGATTACAGCATCACCCTAAAGGTGGGCACCAGACATCATGCCATACTCACCCTTGCGCTTCAGAGACATCAGAGAACGAAAAAATCCAGAGGCTGTGCTGTTTGCCCCAGGCAGCTTCGGGTCCTCTTCTCCCATTAGCTGGGCCAGCTCTGCCCCAGGCAAGTCAATGAGCCTGGTAATATTGCTGACAACCAGCTCTGTGAACACCTCTGGTTTTTCATGGCGCAGCTTTTCCACAAAGAAGTCAGGATTGAAGATGATCGGTTGGCTGCGGAAGGAGGAGTCATTGCAGATGACAAAATTGCAGATGGCATCACTGGGAAAAAGGGAAAGAGGAAAAAAAAATACAGTAACTCTTCATCACTTTGTTTTTTTACAGCCAGTTGGTCTGCCCTGAAGGAGACATCTGCTGACACAGGAGCTACCAGTCTACACCAACAGCACTGTCTGACTGGTGAATGTTCAGCACAGCACAGTTACATTTCCCTATGGAGCAAAAACATTTCTGGACTGTTTGTACAGCACAGTCCAAGACTAGCACCTCCATAGCATGATGATGACATATGCAACACATTGCAACATCCAACTAAAACTTCAACTACATCTACATGTCTACTACTAGTTTCACTGTATCTACTTGCTACTAGCTCAGGCAGATATGACACCCAATATTTTACAATAACTTACCACTCTAAGTCACGAAGAAGTTTGGTTCCATCTCCCTTCCTCCCCAGAAATTTATTCCCAGTGGCCTGAAAGTCTGAAACACAATCTAAACTTTTTCATGGTCAGCCTACACTCATCAGTTCCCACTGTTGTTACCTCATCCCTACCTTCCTATCAACAAATAGAGAGTTCCCACATCCTGGGACTTTGTTTTTGAGATCATAAACATGCAATAACATGAACCCTCAGTTTTGCTGCAGATGTGGTCAAATGCTCCCAGGTGACACGTTGCCACCTCTTTGGTTACTGCCCTCTGCCAGCTCTGCACTCTGAGTCTGGAGTGAAAAATCATTGGCATGCATCATGCAAGATCAGTCCTTGAGGAACCCCTAGTAGCCTTTCTCCTACAACATCTCTTTTTGGCTCATCCAGTTCTTGCCTCTTCTTCATGCTATCCTCCCTATTCTCTAGTGACACCTACTTTCTCCATTTCATAGCTTCTCACGTGGCATGGGAAAAGAGATGCACCTGAAACAGTGCTCTGCTAAGGGTTATTTATAACAGGTACATAGCCCAACCAGAGGATAGGTACATTTACCATGTCAAAAATCAAATTAAGGAGTTATCAAAGAGATACCTCACTTTAATCAGAGCTCTTAATGCTCACACTTAACTCTTAGCCCAATTTCCATCCACTTCTAGGTCCACCATTACCATCTTCCCACCACTATTTCAAACACCTTCCTGCTTCTGATGTCAAGCCCACAGGCTAGAGTTGCCTAGCTTGCTTCTCCCACCACTCTTTTACTTAAAGGTGAGGGTTAGTATCATTCTTCACTCACGAGCTACTGCCCTGAAGTCATACTTGGCTATAAAGTGCTAGCCTGGCCCTGGTAATGCGTGTCTGTTCTTTCAGGGCTCTGGGCGTAGGCTGCCTACCCACCCATTTACATACTACGTGCTTTCAACCATCTGACATTCCCAATCCTTTAATCACCCTTGGCCTCTTATATAATACTTTCCTTTCCACTCTTTCTACATCCATCCTCATCTGTGAGCTCTTGTTGGACACCATTTTCCAATGGCAGCTGCCACAAGTGCAAAGGTAATAAGAGATCCTGTGCTCGTGCACTGGGGATCACACCAGTCCCTTAGGTGTGGTGTGGAACTTGGGCCACAGAGCACGTGCTCTGCCGAACACCCCCAAGCCCACCAAAGGCTTTCCCTTCAAAACAAGCTTTTCCATAGAAGATTGGAGCACCTTAACCTTACTCTCCTCTCTGCTGAAGGGTGGAGACCATGTCAGCATGTTTGGGCCATGCTGGGTATATCCATGCTCACTGTCCAACACGCCTGCCACCGAACGCATTTGCAACCCACTGAATGTTATGTCCATTGGCTCAAGCAACAGAACACTTCAGCTACTAGTTCAGAGATCTCAGCAACCTCCTGTTCTGATGTAAATCAACAGTAGCTCACGATGGGGAGGACATCAAAGCTCGTACTGCCAAGTCACCTGAACCCCAGCCCACCTCCATGCAGCATCTGTGAACCCAAAAGTTATCTGAGCTACTGCTGTACATCTTTGACCTGAAAGACTATCTCCAGGATTTTCGGGATGCATGATCAGAACATGAGAATAAAAGTTGTGACTCAGGCTCCACAAGGAGAAAGATACTTGCTGAAACAAGAAGAAACCAGGCTCTCAAGTAGCACTTGCATCGTGAGAATCCATACAAAGCCCTCTCCCCTTGCCACTGCTCTCCATGCATGTCAAAGATGCCTTCAAGAGGATGGAAAGGAAGAAGGTCTGCAAGGCAGACTGCAAGGCAATCTGCCAGGTCCTCTAAAATTTTAGAAAGCTCTCAAAGGCTCCCAGCTGCATGGCTCAGAGTGGCCTAGCAAGCACGCTGCTGACTCCAAATGGGGGCCATATTTTTCTGAGCACCTCCCAGCCTGTTTTTCAGCAGTTTGTTCTCTGCAATAAATCACGACCAGAATGCAAGAACTTGGTATCAGCTGAAAAAAGCAATTGCCAATTGATCTGATCATATTCGCATTTCATTGCACACGGCTACAATGCACAAACAAGTGCCAGCTCTGCCCATAATGTGGAGCAAGCCCTTTGCCTGAAACCCATGACAACTCATTCTGTCGCATTACAGATCCTGAGAAGGGTTAATAGCAAGTGTATAGGCCCAGTGACCCTGCCTGCAATGATCCGTTCACTCTTATTCACTCACTAGCAGTTTTGTTTCCCCACAGAGAAGATATGCAAATACTTTGCAGCAGTTACATCAAGCATCACAGATTATCTGTTCCGTCTGACAATTAGATATCTAGATTCAGAGAAAGAAAATTAAACAATTTTGTCAACTAGAACTGACATGACTTCTCTGCACAGCCTGTATTACAAGTTGCACAAAGTTTAACAACATTTAATGCAAAAATAAATAGAAAAAAGTAAATTTCTTACATGAGTGCTGAGAGCTTTTGAAGAGGCATTAGGAAGCAGAGACAGGGAAAAGAACTTGCTCCTTGTTTCCAGCAACAAAAGAAACCTGCCTGTCCCAGCACAGCCTATGCAAATTCCACGCATGCTACAAGACACAAGGGCGCATTATTGGGTCTGAAAGGCCCCCTTGGCACACACTGGGCATCAGCCTTCACACAGAGACAAAACAGAAAAGAAAAGCTGGACAAATTGATTCATGTCTCTTGCCAAAGGCTGCGTAGCTGGAGTTTAACGGCAAATAATTCCTACATAGAAACCGGGGTTTTGAATTAGGACCAGCGTGGTATTAAGTGCTCTCCACCTGTATCCAAGAAGAATCCACAAAACAGCTCCAAATCTACCCTGTGTTTACCATGAGTAAAGCCATGCAAACACATTCCCAACAGCAACCAAGCACAACCAATGTTATGGCACTGGCAGGACAATAGCTGAGACCCTTAACTGTGCAACCCCATGCCCAGAAACCTTGCTAGAAACACTCTCTGCTCCTGTCTTTCACATTTTCAGATCCTTTCAAAGACAAAGCACATAAATCGGCCCCTCCAGAGCTGGAAAACAGCACCTGGCCATTGCTCCTTGCTACCATTACTGTGCCACCATGGGCTGTTCATCCACTTCAGGATACCCCATTCCATGTTTCTCTGGATTCCCATCCAGTTTCCCTGCCTGCTGCAGCTGGGACCAGCCTTGTATACTCTTATTGTGGTATGGCACTTCAATGAGCTACTTAATTTTCAAAGGTCACTTTATTAGCAGCACTTCCTCGCACAGAAAATTTGCCTTTGTATCATTATTGCTAATCAAAATGGAAATGTGAAGCAAACCCCTATTTCTGAGCAAAGATAAAGCCCCCACTGGCTTTACACATAATAACCCTGCCAATCCTCACTGCTGCACACCATAACCTTCATAAAGAGCCATGTGCCCCATCTGCTGTTTTCATGTCAAAAAAGGGAGATGGATGTACTCTACCTACACTCACAGTTTATATAACAGCAGAAGAGTGGAGACAAACATGTATTCAGGGAGTTTCTTGTCTTTTTTTTTGCTTTGCTTGCAATTACAGAGTTACATTTTCTATATGCTGTGATCTCAGATTGGTTTATGACACGTCAAAAGACAGTAAAATAAAGGAATAAATAGCTTCTTCTCCAATCCCAATGAATAATAAAATCTCAATGAATAATAAAACCTTGTAGTAATAGGGTTGTGATTAAGACAGCAGATTAAAAAAAATGGGTCTTATATTGTGCTGAGATTCTTGCCATTCTAGTATCTTTCAGAGCCAAAGCCTGTGATCCCAGCCAAGTCACAAAGAAAGCTGTCTGTCACACACAACGTTTTTGCTTCAGGCATGACAGCCCCATCATTTCATGGGGAGTGGATGGTGCAGGAGGTCAAAATCATGATGGATCAATTAATCCCTAAGGTAACTAGATCCAGGCCAGGGAAATGCCTTGGAAACCAGGACAAAAATGAGACTTTAACTGCCAAAACCTGATGAAACCTGTGGTGCAAGAGCTCTGCAAGCAGGCAGATCACCTCGTGTGACAGCAAGCTTGCATTTGGATAGGTGAGACTGAGCTGTTTAGTGGCTTTCACAGATCTGACATTGTTCTAAGTCCACCCATGTGAAGGAAGAAAGAGGTTCAAGCAACATGAAATAGAGCATAAGGAGAACACAAGTAAGCCAAGAAAAAAGAAAA
Source organism: Lepidothrix coronata (assembly GCF_001604755.1). Lineage (NCBI taxonomy): Eukaryota > Metazoa > Chordata > Aves > Passeriformes > Pipridae > Lepidothrix > Lepidothrix coronata. The sequence continues at coordinate 6,711,177 of NW_016690188.1, forward strand.
GGAAGTGATACCTTTGGGGCAAGGCATTAGTTGTGTTTGTCTAACTGGGAAAAGTAGATACACTGGAAGCTGCAGATTTCAGAGGAGCCTGATTTACCTAATTCAGGGGGCAAAATCCATCTCCGGTGCCATTTTGCACACTTGGTATGTCATCACTAGGGCACCTGCACTTCAGACACAGCACAGTAGACAAGTTTTACCATACAGGAGTAAAAGGATTAAGAAGCTTTTGAAAATAAGGCAGATAATTAAAAAAAAAATCTCCCTCTATAATAACAAAATCTTTAGATTATAAGAAAGAGCCAGACTGCTACCAAATACTGAGAGCAGGGCGATAAGCAGGCAGTGCTGAAGAACACAAAACATGAACAATTCTTTGCCTGGCTAAGCACAAAGGGAGACAGGACAGATGCGCACAGGCTTGGATTTCCCCGGGGAGGGAGAAGTAGCATCGTTTCCTATGTTGTGCCAGAGTAAGGAATCAATTAACGAGGATGTCTAAAGACAGTATTTCCAGAGCCAGATAGGAGCCATCCCAGATTTTGCAAAGAGATGAAAGAAGCATAGTGGAATTATATGGAATCATTTTAAGTACAAAAGGACTAGAAGACAAATTATTTCCTAGATTAAAAAAAAAAAAAGTAGTCTAATGGGAATGGACTGCAGAGACATTAGAAATGACTTCACAGTTAAAGTTGCTTTGAGGACTGTACTTCAGACTGACATTCTTGTAAGATAGTGTAACAAAGATCACATTCAGGCCTCACACTTGGCACCCTAACTCTTCATAGGATTACTGATTTGCCTCTGAAAAATGTCAAGAAAAACACGCAGCAATTTTTGCCTAGGGTTATACTCATAAGGTCTTCAGGGGCAGAGTCCTTTTGTGATGAGTACACAGTGAACAGCACAGTGGGTGCTGATCCTTGCCTACTGTCTCTAGCCTTGAGACAAGAAAGTCGTATGAGATAACGCTGCCTTTTAAATTTTGCTTTGCTTTCTTCACATTTAAATAGCTTATACAGAGTGATTCAGCCTTTTGGCTGTGGGAACCAGACAATTATATACAATTTAAACAGCAAGGACTTGGAGAAGAAAGCTGCTGTTAAGTGATGGCAGCCTGTGCTGGACAACCTAGAATTAACGTAACTCCTGGCTCTCTTTTGGACATCAGGTAGATTGGTTATCCAAGTCACTGCTATCATCTATGAATTCAAATTCTGTCTCCGTGAAGGATTCAGACCACAGCAACATCAGCTACACGTCTGTGATGTGAACCTGGATGAGATGGACCTATCTGGGAAGATAAAAGGGTTGGAAGGGGTGGGGGGACCGTGATTTGGAAAAACCTGAAAATGCAATATATTACCAGTGTCAAAGAAACCTGCAGTAGCGAGACAGCCTGATATATGTGAAACATCAAGAAATTTACGTTTCGGCATGAAATTTCTGAAGTTTGACCTGAGTGAACTTTTTGTGATATTTTTAATAATAGCCACTGAAATATTTTAGAGTCAATCAAGCAGTACTTCAATCAGCCATCACCACAACATCAAATGCCTTCTAGTGCTAGGTGGAAAAGAATGGAGAGGAATTAGAGAGGAACTGCGTGTTCACTGTGGTGCTCTTCACCAAGTTTCCTTCCCAGTGGCACCATCACAGCTCTGGATGCTCCCACGCTCTGTGATGGCTCAGCCTCCTATCCAAAACCCTGTAAAAGATGCAGAAACGCAGCTACCACCAGAAATCCAGTAATTTTACATTACAGATAGGGAAGCTCATATGTCTGCCTTAACATCAGAATAACACAGTTAAACAGTGTTAAATAGCAATGCTGCTCTGATTCTCATGATTGTCAATGCAGTCTAAAGTTTGTGTCTCTATTTTAATATAAACCCCTACTGGGAGCAGCTATAGAAGAAGAGCCTTAGATCCAACCCTGATTTCACTGAAACCAGCACCAAAACTGAATTTTTTTAGATGGCAGCAGCTGCCTCTTCTCGTTACTGATCTACTCACTTTTATCACTGTGGCACTGGGAACCTCGGTCACAGCTGGGGACTCCACTGTGCTCGGTGCTGTACAAACAGAACAAAGGCAATACCCTGTCTTTAGAGGGCTGATAGCTAAATCTGAAATGAATGCTGGAGGGACAGAAAAGAGGAGGAATCCCAAGAGAAGAGGCAGCACTATCAGTCAGCATGACTGATATAACTGAACTCTGCCAGCTTTTCTGTAGACACTATTAAAAAGGAGGGCGAGGAAGGACAGGAAAAATAATCAGGTCACACTGCAGACATTTAGAAGAAATCCAGCTTCTGCACAAGGGGTGACATGGGACTGAGCACAAAGGAGCTGGTTTGAAAGCTATCAGGCAGGGATGGCTAGGACACAGGCTGAGGAGGCAAGAGCTGAGCTCCAGGCGCTGGCTGGGAGCCGCTGGCGAGGCAGCGACAACAAGCCAGCAGTGCCAGGTAGCTGGAGGAACCCAGCAGCACCACAGGGCACTGAGTGCCCACATCCCAACCCTTGCCAGAGGGCAGAAGAGCTGCAGCCTGAGGAAGCCCAGCAGCTATTTCCCACCACCCAGAACATGCCAGGAAGGCATGTTGCCTTCTTTGAGAGGTCACCGTAGCCTGAGGCGACTGTACAAAAACTACTGATGTATTTTGCCTGCCCCAGTCACATAGTTATAACCACGACAAAACAATGCATCTTTTTTGCTTTATTTTACCAATTTAAGCCATTTGCTTTGTGAATAATGTACCATAGATCTGAGGTACCCTGTGAGGCCACGTGGTATTCGCCCTCAAAGCTGTGTCCCATGTCTAGGACAGGAATTTTGGGCCTTTTCTCCCTGTGTGCTGCAAAATTACCCACCATGACCTTTGACTATACGTCTAACAAACTGTAAAGACACATCCTCTTCCCATCAACCCTAACACCTTTCTTGTGTAATCTAAAATTTTTTACTAAATATCTGTCCATGGACTCTTGCCACCTTAGTGCTCTTCAACTACATCCACATCCCAGGTAGGAAGTTTCTTCCCACTTTTGCCAGCTTGGTCCTTAGCTGAGTGGACTTAGCAAAGTCCACACGTGTCTGCTGTATCCCTAGAGTGTGCTGGTGGTACTTTCCAGTTGCCAAAAATGATAGCATTCCCTTACTCTCTTCATTTTAAAATGTCTTTAACTTCTTTACTTTCCCATTTTGAGTGTACTGGAAGTCAATAAGAGGCATGACCCAGTCCTACCTATCTCCTTGGCCTCTAGCACTCAGAAGTTGCTGCATGCACCTCTGACACTTGAAGATAACAGCCCTAGGGCATCCTTCAGAGGCTTAGATGCAGTTCAGAGACAAGCAAAGATACACCATGTAGGTGCTTCTCAGTCCAGTAGCTCCAAGCTAGTGTCCAGGCCAGAGCAGAATTACCATCTATAATAAGCAGTCCACAACAATCAGGTTTACTTCTGACATGAAAAATCAAGCAATCACACAAAAACAACACAGCAAAGTTAACAAGCTATTTTAACAACCAGTCTGGGAACTCAGAGAAAACCAGCAAGGCAGGACGAGTGTTTTCCTCCAGCTCTACCACAGTTCAATATGCAAAACTGGTAGCCCTAACTGGCACCCAGGACACATTTGGGAATCCCATTCCATCAACAGTTAGTACTTGAGCAAAGCATCACAATGTAAGTACAGTGTGCTGCAGCACTCACAGTTGTTTGACTGCAGTTGTTCTTTATGGACTGAGAGGATACTAAGACCTGGGTCAGGACCCACAGCCAGCTCCCCACAACACTGCTGGGTGAGATTTTGTGGTCACAGCCTGGCAAATAGAGGACAAAGGTACTCAGGAACCACAGCTCTTGGTTTTTTTCACTACACTTCTGTAATTCACAACACTCTGGAGGTGCAGTGAGCAAGCTGCATGCTTGCATCTGTGTTTTGTATCACAGTGGTGTTTGGAAAGGATGACAGCACATCAAATCCCTTCTCATCAGCAATCCTCTGCAGACACCACTGAGTATGTCAGAGGCCACATCCCTTGTTCCAGATGTGTAAACTCTCACAAGCTGGAATTGCGATGAGGAACACCTGGATGCACGCCAGCATTTAAATAAGCTGGTGACATCTGCTCAGGGCTGCCGAGGCACACAGATAAACAGGCTGGGCCTGCCACAGAGCAGCACAGCATGTGGTACCAGAGAGACAGAGATGCACAAAGCAGCCCAATTAACTCACCAAACTGAGCAGTGTGGGGGCCTAGGGCTTTTGAAGGGGATTTGGGCAGACTAGGATGTCAAAAATTGGAATAAAGTAAACAGACACCAGAATTCATATGACAGTAACCTATACTGTCACTTTATGCAACTCTCCCACACTGATCAGATACAGCTTCTCTTCCCATTCTGCCTGACAGTTCGTCTCTGTCTGGATCCACCTAGTTTCACCGCAGACTCCAGGGAACAGTGTTATATTTATATACTGCTCCAGGGGCCACTCAAGAGGATGCAGAGTGGCATGTGCATGAGGAAAGCTCCAGGAACCCCTGAGAGCTTGTGAGGATGTTCCCTAAAAGGTTTCCTGCTCTCCAAGGCACGGACAGCCTTATCATGCTTCTCTCCTGTTATATGACAGCTTGCAAACAGGGCTGTAGGAATGCCCATATGGAAGTGCCAAACCATAAAGCTATGTTTCAACCTTGAGTATAAGCTTCAGAAAAACAAAAAAGAAAACTAATACCATCTCCCCTGAGAAATTCCTGCCTCTGAAAATCAGAGCTGCCACATTGCCACTCGAGAAGAAAGGATGTTTTGGCTGGACTCCAAATCATTGAGCTTTATAGGCCAAAAGCAAACACATTAAAAGTTCTTGTAAGCCAGCTGGCAGGCAATTATTTAAGCAGCTTATCACATTCCCTACTATCTACAGTTTCTGAAAATAAAATTTATGAGAAAAGTCCAGATAGCCTAATTGCAATTACCTAGCATAGAGGGGAGAAAGGCCAAGAGCCGGGGAACGAGGGTTTTGCACCTTGGAGAAAAGAGCCCAACACTCTTCTCAGGTACCATGGTAAGTGTAGTGCATTACCTGGACAAAAGGCCAGAAACACACCAGATGTGAAGCTCTGAAACGCAGTGTCAGTCGCAGCCATGGTTCCCCCCATTTCTCTGCCCATGCTGGCTCCTAGACCCTTGTGACTTGGGAACATGGGAATACATAGTGTCAGTCCCAAGGATCACAGTGCAGGTTTAGTGACAGCCTGCACAACATCAGTACAGCAGGTCTGTGCACCCAGCAGACCACAGGGCAAGGAAAGGGCTTCAGTTCCCTGTTCTTGCCTCCAGCTAAAGAACAAGTAAAAAAAAGATCCTAACAGAAAGAGCTAAGTCCAAAACAAGTGGAAAATACAAGGCCTCAGTTGTGACCAGGAGCCCAACACAGTGTACAGAGGGACAGTATTTCCAAGAGGAACTTGACTTCAGTGCAGCCATTTAATATTAGCCAACATTTCCACACTGCCCTGTCTCCTTCCCATCTGTTCATGCCACTTATTAAATCAACACACAGTGAGGACTGTTGACCTTTAGGACAAGGAGTTTGATTTCTCAGCAGTGTCCGGCACTCAGTGCTTCAGTTTCAGAGTGAACTGAGTGCCCAGGCACCTTTAAAGGAGTGACATTTTCACAGGCATGTAAATGTGCACACAGCAACAAGGCACTGGCCAGACTGGCAAGAAGACGCAGAGCTGCTTTAGGCTATGTGGGAAGCAACGCTCCCCCTTCATACAAACAGACAATAAACTGAAGTGTAGCAGAACAAGGATCCTGTTGTCCAAGCCCACCCCAGGCCCTGGATGAGAACAGGACAGGGTGTTACACACAAACATACAAAAATACTGCAAATGCAATACAGCCGTGGTTTTGGATCAGATGTACACCTGGCAGGACTTGGACCGAGTACAGGGTCAAACACAAGTTTAGGTCTCAAAAATTCTTATGAGGGCTGTGGAAAAGGGAATGTTTGAATAAGATTGTCTGCTCCTCCCAGGATATCTTCAGAGAAAAGTAGCCATGTGTTCAGACTTGGCCTTAACTCTGAAATCAACCATTTTTTCTGCATGACTCTCAGCAAGTCATTTTGACTTTTTGCCATTAAGTCATGTTTACAGTGAACATTTTCCTATTTACAGTAAAACACAGATGGTAATTGTGTCTCTTTTCATAACCTGTTTATGGTATGAGCTCTTGATGTCCAGTTGTGCAGTGACACTCCATCAGGCCATTTCAGGAAGATGCCTCGTGGCTTTTTCCCTTCCACTCATCCCACCCCTGCCATATCAAATGGCGGACACAAGTGCCTGGCAAAGCGTTTAGGCTCTGCTTGAATCAGACCTTGTTAAAAGCATTCATTAAACAGACAGATGTTTCTCTTTTGAAATTGAGCACTGTGGCACAATGCAATCATCATTCTCAGTTATGACAAGCCAGGCAGAGGTTAGAAAGACCACAAACAGAAGAGAGGCCCACACAAATCACCTTTTGTCGTGTTCAGTAACATTTGGTAAAGAGTTTAAGACAACCCGCTTTTATTTCCAGTCTTTAAGTCAGCATGCTAAAGACCACACACACAGCATGTAAGTTTTACTAGCTAACCTGCACTTCTCTCCAGATGAGAGTAAACGGGGGCAAAAGCACAATAGAAGCAAGCTTTGTGGTCTGTGTGGTGATAGAGCAACAAAGCAAGAGATCGATTTGCTAGCGCTACCTGTGGGTGACACGCAGTGCTGGAAAAAAACTTGTACTTCAGGCTTGGCTTTAACACAATCACTCACTTGGTGTGGGGGGAGTACATCCTAAGGACAACTGCCAGCATAGAAAAAATAAATTCAGTCATTTGGGCTGATCCAGGCCACGTTTAAAATGCCTTATCCAAAAGGGCATCTTAAGTATTAGCTGCATAGAGCATACCAGGTCCAGCATTTCAGGCACTCCCTGCTCAAACACGCTGCAATGAGCACCATCTCTTCATCCCTCCTTCCAGGGCAACTCAGGCACCACAGCAGTGCCGTCAGGATGGGTCCCACTCCGCAGAGAACAGGAGAGCACCACCATGAATCAGGGTGGGTATGAGGCATCAACCCTCAACTGCATTTATTTATCCACAAGAATTGCCATTCAAGTGATAGGCAGTTTGCAGCTCCACACCACATATGCAGGGGAAAAAAAAAAAAGAAAAAGAGGAAGAGATGATGCAGCCTTTTATCAGTCACCCGACAACACTGTTCCAGCGAGATGCTCACGCAGTCCCCACTATTTTAACGGCAGCAGTCACAAAACGGTTATGCATCCAAAAGTGCTCGCTAAAGGTGAATTACGTGAAGCTGACATCGTTTGTGTATTTGGAAAGGCAGAATAACGCACGCAGAGTGCACAAAGCAAAGGAGAAGGAGGGCTGGATGCTTAGCGAGTCTATATAGTGCCATCACCCTACCAAACCCTGCAACTGCCGAGAGCTCGGCGCCGGCTCTGCGGCTGCAGGAGGAACAAGCCGGCCCGGCCACAGCACAGCGGTGCCCCGCGGCAGGGCAGAGCTGCACGGCGGGCACGGCGCCCGGCCGCCCTCCCGAGGGAACAGCCCCTGCCCGCGGCGGGCGGCTGGAGAGGGATCTCTGCCCTTGCAGCGGAGCGGGCAGCGCTTCCCCGCAATGCAGCACCGGGATGCTGCGGGGAGCGCTCCTGCTCCGCTCGGCCCGCCGGGATACGGGCACCGCAGGGACGCATGGTCCTACCGTGGCCCTCGCGGGGCTGTCCGGCGGGTCGGCCGAGCTCCGGAGCCGCCGGGGCGCTGGGCAGCGACAGCTCCGTTAAGGCGCCGGGTCCCCGCGGGCGGCGCAGCAGCGGGGACGGCGACAGCGCGGCTCGCACGGGCAGCGCCGCAATGGGCGGGCCGAGGCGCACCGGACAGGGCCTGCCCAGCGGCTGCTGCGGGACGCCCGACCCGTAACGCAGCAGCGAAGGGCCGAGGAGGGCCCGCCGCCGCCCCGGGAGGGTGCGAGGAGGTGCCGGTACCCGCGGTCCCGGTCCTACCTGCCGCCGCCGGGCGCCGGTGCTCCCGCCGCCATCTCATACCTGCCGCTCCGCCTGCCCATTGGCCCGCCGCACCTCCCCCTCGGCCCCGCCCCTCCTACGGCACGCGGAGCCATTGGCTGCGGCCCGCCACGCCCCGCCGCGATTGGCCAGTTCGAATGGGCAACTGCCGATTCGCGCGCACGGCGGGGAAAACGGCCGCCTGTGCCGCGCGCGGCGTGCTGGGAGTTGTAGGCCGGCGGTCTCTCACTGAGCACCAGAGCAGAAACAACCCTTTTATTGCAAGGAAACTTACAATGCGGCTGACGTACCCCGAGCCTGCAGAGCCCACGCCAAGTGCTCCAAATAGCATGAGTTACACCATAACCCCCAACTTGCAACTTGCTCTTCATCGAGGAGAAATCAGAGAACACAGGTGCTAGAAGAGTTTTATTCCCTCTTTTTTTTTTCCCTTGGTGGGTGGAAGCACCTGCCTTGCCCTCAGCCAGGGGCCCTGTGTCCCTGCACACTTGGTGCACCCACAGCGTTCAGGTAGCAACCATGGGAAGACAGATAACTTATAATCAAGTGAAACTGTAGATCAGAGTGCTGAGGGGACTAGGAACTAATCTGGTATTTTTTTAATTGACTAGATTTCAGCTGGAGTGGTCCCTTGGCATTTTAAACCTCCACACTTAATTATCTTGCTGCCAATCATTTCAGATGAAACACCAAAGTTCCTTTTATACTGCTGTTCCCAGAAGGGTTTTCCCATCCCTGCACCTTGATGTGTGACGGATCCCAACTTTGAACTGGGGAACCCCAAAAAGGTGCTGCAGTGTGCTTGGAGGAGGTGGTGGTACATCTGGACGTTGCATGGGCACAGCCCCCTGGGGCACATCTGTCCCTCTGAGGGGCATACCACGGTGGACAGAATCCTAGGAGACAGCTTCTAGGGTAAGGACACAGTGATGTTTTCATCTTCTTCCTTGTTTTGAGCCTTAAGACTCAGGGTGGGTATCAGTAACTACCTCAGCCAGTCCAAGGGCCACCCAGCCAGCACTAGGGGAAGCCTGTTAGTCCTGCCAGCCTCTTCTCAAGGGTGCTCAGCACACCTGCAGCCCACAACGTGGAGAACTCCCAATTTGCAGCTGGTATCTGCAAGGTAAGAGCCCTTTGTGACAATGTCTTGCACAAGTGTAGCTCAACACTGGTACACTGTTGGTGCCCACCGTAGCCTATGGGAAGGAGTTGCATGATTAAATGGCATGCTGGGTGAAGAAATAGCTTCCAGCCACCTCCCAGCTTGAGCAGCAAAAGCCAAGCATCACTCTAGGTCCCCCTCTTGTGCTTCTCTGTGTGTAACTGTGAAATATTTGTGGCACGTAGTTGCTGGAGACAGGACCCACATCCCCCCTTCACCCTGCCCCATAACCGAGAGCTGTGCTCAGGCTCCTGAGGGCCCCCAAGGCACAGCTCTGCTCCCTGCCAGGGATAGCTGCTAGTGGGGAGCAGGCTTGACTCGCAGCCAGCCTTCCCAGGCATGATGACATCTCGTCTCCGAGGGTTTCCATTGCATTACATGATTAATTAGCTGATTAACAAGATGTTGTTGCAGAAGAATCTGTTCTCTGGACACCAGCTCAGGCGAACACCATCCTCTGTGCTAATGAAACTCTTCTGTTCCATGCAGGCATGCACTAATTTAAGCAACAACATGCAAATGAAGAACAATACAGTGAGTAATTTGGAGCTCTTAAATGAATTAGCTACAGTCTTGCCCAGGGAGTCTCCAAGGAGAGAAGAGAAGAGAAAGCAGGAAGACAGATAGCTCTGGTGGGCCTGGAGCCACAGGTCACAGGTACGGGGGGCTCAGAAGGTGACTGCTGCCTGTCTGCTCCTGTCCTGCAGAAGAAGGGAGGGCATCAGGCCTAGGCTACAGGCACCAGAGGAAGATGGATGTAGCTCCAGCTGACTGAACATGGTCATGAGGTGCTGCTGGAGACACTTGTCCCGTAGGCCAGGCTGTGAGCTCCCCTGTGGTGGGATTAGAGCAGCAGCACCTCAGCATGGTCCTGGAGCTCAAGGGTTCAAGTGAGAGCCCTGGGTGGGAAAGCATGAAGGGGACAATACTCCTGACAAGGCAGGACCAATATCAGTACAAGAGCACCTCCTCCATCTCCAGGCTTTTAAAAGGATCTTGAAAAAAACCAAAAAGACAGCACATAAGAAAGCCACAAAACTGGATTTGCAGCCTCCAGGATGAAGCCTGCAGTAAGAGGCTGAACAAGCACAATCCCTTTAGCTTATTAGAGAACTGAGAAGCGTTGCAATTCCAGCATGTAAGCTGCCACAAGACGAAATTACAAAGGGTTGAAGGCTTTTTAATATGGAAGAGGAAAGGAGTTCCTTGTAGTGCAAGCAATGGGACCTGTATCCACTACCCTCAGCTCCATTCTTTTCAGCACACTTCGGCTAAACAGCATCTTCTGGATGTGCAGATCTTTTGGATTAGTGCAGATGTAGCTGGGCCAAACAAGATGCTCAGTCCAATGTGAGGGGGCTGGGCAGCTAAAAAGGTCCACGATTATTTGCGCTGCTCAGATCTAGCTGGCAGGAGGTGGTCAGAGCAGAGGAAAGGGCTTCTCTACAGGTAAAAGAAATGGCAAGACACGGAGGTTTGATGAAATTTGCAGTGAACTGTTCCTGCCCCACTATCAGGCACGGCTGATATGGGAAAAGCTGAGGCAGGAGAGAAAACACTGGCAGCCAAATGGCAGACACTTTCCCCATGGCACAGATTCCCTGGCCACGGTTTTAGGCAGAAGATCCTGCCAAGACAGAGTTTGTAAAAGAAAGCTGGATGTAAAGGACTTCACCCTCTCTGGCTTCGTTGCCATGCCCCAGCCACAACGGGCATGTGTGCCAGAAGGGCACAGGGCACAGGCACTGCCTCGCTGCTCTGTGCCACAGGACTGCTTCTGGCAGCTCCCAGGCAAGCCCAGTGTGGGAGAGAGGGCCCTGGCTCCAGGTCCCAGGCTGATGCTGGTGTGAGCCCTGTGCGATTCAGTGCTACAGCAGCAGCAGGACCCACTGCACCAAGACAGCAGGCAGAGCATGGGGTGTGCACAGCTCTGAAGAGAAGGACAGGAGGAATCTGGGCTGGGTAGGAACACTGGGTATTTATCAATATAGAGAATTCTTTACACATTACTTGCTCTCACACACCCCCCCACATCTGCACCAGGCAAACCAGCACTTCCTCCAGGCACAGGAAAGCATGGCTTGGGTCATCAGTCCATAATATGCTGGAGTGGCCTCCCAGGGAGTCTTAAACAAATGCAGGTCACCTTCTGCAGAGGAGTCCTGGCTGCTCCACTCATGAATCCCCCATCCTCCAGAGGCCACAGAGTGTTGTCTGTCCTTGGGTAGGGGCAGGTCAGGCACCTGAGGCTCCTCAGGAGCGCTGGGACCTCACACGGTTCCTGCGGCCGGCTTTGGCCCCACGCTGAGCTCCCTTCATAAGGCCCTTGAACTGGCCCTGCATTTTTGCCCGCTTCCTGGAGGGAGCAAGGAGCAGGAGACTGGGTTGGTGCAGGCACTGGGCACACCTAATGCACAGGCATGCTCCAGGCTCTGCAAGGAGTGGCACAGAGAATGACAGGGAGCTCCCAAACCCACCAAAAAACCATAGCGACAAAAAGCAAACCCGTTCCCATCCCTGTGCCCTTCCTGATTAGCCTCACCTCCTGTTGAGTTTAGCTCTGTTCAGGGGGATGTAGGCATAGGGGTCAAGCTGGCCCTTCTTCTTCACGTCGCCTTTACCTTTCTGTGGGAGACAATGACCTGTGAGAAGATGCAGCACCAGGGAGATGCAAATGTCCTGTTCCGGTGCAACCCTGCCACCTGGCCATCCCAAAGACTATGATGCAGTGGGGTGCCAGCTGAGCTATCATCACTCATATGATGCTACAGACACCTGCTTTGAGCACTGAGCAGGAACTGTACACAACAAGAGCAGTAGAGGAACTCCAAGATGGGCTGGCGATGTTCAGAGATACTGTCTCTTGCAGCTCCTCTTGCAGCAGAGATCCCCTTCCAGCCTTGGTGCTACAGAACCAGACTACCAACAAACAAATGGTGCTTCCTGCCCCAGCAAAACCCCAGGTATCCCCCCACCCAAACCCTGCAACCCCCTGGGTCCCTCACCTTGGATCTGTACTCTGCACCGAAGGCTGGCTCCTTGTTCAGTGGACGGTGGATCCCAGACCCTCCAGCTAGAAAACAGAGAATGTGTTGGAAGGGGGTCTCAGGGCTCCCCCTGCTCAGTTCCAGGCTGCAGAAGGTGTTCCTGGTTTTGCCTCCAGCTCTTGGGTGTGAGGTCACCAGAGAGGGGTGGCCATTTCCCACAAGCAAAGATCTCTGGAGAGATGGGCAGAGAACTGTCTGAGATTAACAAAGGCAAATGCAAGGTCCTGCACTTGGGGAGGAGTAACCCCAGGCACCAGTTCAGGCTCTGTAGAGAAGGACCTGGGGGTCTTGGTGGACAACAAGCTGTCCATGAGCCATCAGCGTGTCCTTGTGGCCAAGAAGACCAGTGGTATCCTGGGGTGTATTAGGTCGAGGGAGGTGATCCTGCCCCTCTACTCTGGCCTAGTGAGGCCTCATCTGGAGTGCTGTGTTGAGTTCTGGGCTCCTCTGTACAAGAGAGACGTGCAGCTCATGGAGAGGGTCCAGCAGATGATTAAGGGACTGGAGCATCTCTCTTGTGAGGAAAGGCTGAGACAGCTGGGCCTGTTCAGCCTAGAGAAGAAACATCTGAGAGGGGACCTCATCAGTGACTCTAAGTATCTGAATGGAGGGTGTCAAGAGGATGGTGCCAGACTTTTCTCAGTGGTGCCAAGCAATAGGACAAGAGACAGTAGGTAGAAACTGATGGACAGAAGTTCCACCTGAATATGAGGATGAACTTCTTCACTGTGTGGGTGACCGAGCACTGGAACAGATTGCCCAGAGAGGTTGTGGAGTCTCCCTCACTGGAGATATTCCAGAACCACGTGGATGCAATGTCCAATGTGCTCGAGGATGACCCTGTTTGAGCAGGGAGGTTGGACTGGATGACACACTGTGTCATCCTGTGGTCCTTTCCAACCCAACCCATTCTGTGATCTCTGCTCTAGTCCTGCAGCAACACAGCAAAATGGGTCCATGATTCTGACCCTCTGGGCTGGACTGGGCACAGGCAGAGAACTTACCTCTGTACTGAGAGTAGGTTCCAGCCTCGGCTTCCTCATCATCTGGCTCCTCTCTGAACCGACGCTTCTGGTTTTTCTTCTGCAGAAGCAAGCAGCAGGGACCCTGCAGCTGGCTTGTCCTTACAGTTCTGCCTTCCCACATACCCTCAACCTCCTGCTTCCTCCCATGGGCACCCAGCGACCTTCCAGACAGCACATCCCTATCCCAGACAACCTCCTGCACCCCTCCAACCAGCTGATGCTTGCCTGGTGTCACCACTAGCCTCGGGCACAGCTGCAGCTGCCATGGCACAGGCAATGGTTTGGCACAGCCGAGTTCCCCAGCATCTCCTCAGGACCACAAGCCCCGTACTCACACTGCGGAGACCCACATCTTGCAGCACATCTGCCATCTCCTCGTCTGCTCCTACGGTACAGGACAAGAGGATCAGTGCAGGATACGGGCACTGACCTGGTATCTGGGAGAGTCCCAGTACCATGCCAGCACCTGGAGGGGGTTGCAATAGCAGGGTCCCCTACTAAATCAGTACTGGTGGCCGTGACCCCTCCAACCTGCTCCTGATGATGGAGGGGGCTGTCTCTCCTGGGCAATGGCCCAAAGGAGAGCCACTGGGTGTGACACAAGGCTGTACACACTCCTGCCACCTTCACCCATATGCCCTCAAAATCTCACATGCAGATGGCAGGAAGAAAACCATTCAGAAGTCCAGAACAAGTCTAGTGTAGCCCCTGACAGCCCAGGCAGTACCTTTGGCTTCATCATCATCCATCTCCTCCTCCTCTTCATGGATGATCAGGCGTCCGTCCTCAGACATCTGGAAGTCGTGGCTCACTCCTCTGGACCGCTTGGGGCCTGGCTTGGTGGCTGCTCACAGAGGGAGGGTCAGGGCCTGGGGAAGGACCCACTCCTGGGGGCAGCTGTACCCCCAGGACCCCTGTGCATCACATCAGCCCCTGCCCCATCTATCCCACCCCAGCTCCGTTAGAAGCTTCACTCCTTACCCAGCACCCGCTGGGACACATTGGGGTCCAGGAAGTTGAGGGGCTCATCCTCTTCCCCTTCCTTCAGCCAGGCCTGGCCCTTGTGCCGTGCTTGCTTCCTCCGCTCCTTACTTCGATGCCGTTCCTCCTCTTCCTCCTCCTCATCCTCTGAGTCAGCCAGGATCTCCTCCATGCTGTCAAAACACAGAGAGGATGATGGAAACGGAACAAGCCCAGGGGTGCAGCCTGCCCGGCAACACACAGCAGCCTCAGAGATGTCTCCAGCATCACTAGAGGCACCAGCTGAGGAGATCCAGCACCAAGCCCTCTGTGAGGGCTGCTCCTTCTTCACCCCAGCCCATCTTCACCTGTCTCCTCTGGGCTGTGCTGGTGGTGCCTCCTCCTCATCTGTATCTGCAGCCGCCCGCTTCAGGGCGCGCTGCTTGCGGTTCCGGGCTTCTGCCTTGCGGATGTTCACTAGCACCTTATGGTACTCAGGTGGCAGCAGCCCCTTCACCAGCTCGAAGCTGAGGGGCACACAGAGAGCAATGAGCACCCACCTCCTCCTGCACCGCTTCCCAGAGAGCTTCCTCACCACCCCAGGAGACCCTGGCTTACCCAAACTTGCGGATGAACTTGATAAAGAGGTTTCGCAGCTTCATACGAAAGTGGCGTCTCATGTCATCTGAAAGGTTCCCCACGGCCTCCAGCTGCCAGGACAGAGACCCTCAAGACCCAAGCACCCTTGCCTTGGGCACTCAGCCTCCCACCCTTCACCTGCATGGCCACCTTGCTCACCCTGCTGCCATTGCCCCATGCACACTCCAGGCAGGGTCTCCCTGCTTGGCAGGGCTGGTTCACAGAAGTTCACTGACATGTTCATGCCAGCATTCAGGAGAGAAACCTCCTCACTGCCATCTCAGCCACTGAGATCAAGGCTGTTCCCTTGGCTCCCAACCAGAAGCAGGGTGCAGCTGGAGATGCCCCCAGCTGCCCAGGGCAGCCCCAGCTCTGCCCTACCACCCTTCTCAAGGCACCCCGTGTGGGATCTCACCATTGCCTGCACATGCTTGGCCAGCAGCTCGGTGTCCACCAGCAGTAGCGTGACCTTGAGGAAGCCCAGGGCCGCCTTCACCACATCCCGTGTGCGGGAGGCCAGCAGCAAGCAGATGTTCTGCAGGAGCTGCTCCACCACACTGAACTCCAGGTGATCTGCAACCATGGTTGGACTCAGCCACAGCTGGCCTCCTTCCAGCACCTGCCTTTGCCAGAGTGCTCTGCCTTGTCCCCCCAGCCCTCTGCTCACCTTTGAACTCAAAGAACAGGCGGGTCAATGCCAGCACGGTGCAGCTGATCATGGTGACTGAGCCAGTGAGCCCCACGTAGATCAGGAGCAGGAACCGCTGCATGGCCTCTGCAAGAGGGGGATGACTCAAGCTTCGATTCACTCTGTGACCAGCAGCATCCCTGGACCATTTCAGTGGGATGCTGGGCATGGGTCTGATACCTCTGGGGCCAGAGCAGCCATGGGGCTGAGCAAGTGGAACAGGAGCTCACCTTCAGGGTTGGGCCCAAAGCGGATGAAGGCATGCCCCATCTCCACAAGCAGCATGAAGGCATTCTTGCGGGCCCCCACCGAGACCTCCTTGGTGCATAGGATGACCTGCAGGCACACAGGCACGTCACACCACTACTGCCACCACCACAGCCAGAAACAGTTGGGTGCTTCCAAGGACCATGCTCACCTCTGGGACAAGGGCAGTGACGAAAGGCTCGTGCTCTGCAGAAAGCTGCTTCACGATGTGGAACAAGCATTTCAGCCGGGGCTGGGGAAAGAAACAGCCCAGCACCGTTACACCCAGGGACACACACATGGCTACCCCTACCATCCACTCCATCCCCTCCCTCCCAGCAGAGGCTGATCTCCACCACCGCAGCCCTTGCTCTCACTCTCTTGGCTGGGGATGCTGCGCTCTTGAGCGAGTCCAGCAGTGCTGTCTGCAGGTCCTGCAGATGGGAGCGGACAAAGGCCTGGCAGGGAGCATGGGGAGCGGCGCACACCTCCTCCAGCACACGGTATGCCTTCTTCTGCACGCTGCGCTCTTTGCTCTGCAGGGACAGCCAACACGCTCCCACTGTAAAGGCAGCCCCTCACCACAGTGTCTGAAGGGACCCCTGCAGTACCCCATGCCATCCAGCAGAGACTATGGCAGCTGTTCAGCCCCACAAAAAGTGAGTCCAAGCTGGCAGCAAGCAGAAGGTTCCCCACCACACCCTCTGCACCTGTCAGGGCTGGGGGCCAACTGACCTGGAGGGAAGGCTGGATGGTGCGGTACAGGGAGTCCAGGGACTGCTCATCAGCGTAGGGTGCCATTGCCACTACCAGATCCAGGATGGAGAGTCTGCAGCAGACGAGGACACGCAGGTGATTAACTCCAGCATCACTAACACTGCCCGACCAATCTGGGACTCTGGCTCTGAGTCTCATCAAATGCACAAGAGTGGCAAAGCCCACACAGGACAGTGCCCTAGCTCTGCTCACCAGGAGCATGCCAGCAGTTTTACCCTTTAGCATCAGCCCCTGGGCGTTACCTGGCAAACTCAGAGCTCTCAGGACTGGTCAGCTTCGCACTGGCTTTCTCCAGAAACCCACACACCATCTGCAGGGCAGGCACACAGAACAGGATCAGAACTGACCAAAGAAAGTGCTTTTACAAGAGTTTGCAACCTACCAGACAGACACCTTGCCACAGGATTTTGTGGAGACAAGAAGCATCAGCGGGTCCAAAAACAGATGGATAAATTGCATCAGAGTTTGTACATGATGCACCAGATGTGACTGCAAAATTGGGAAAACCCAGACCTCCGGCTGGAAAGGGCTCCCCTCCCATAATGGCAGGAAGGACTGCTCTCTGCTCAGTGTTTTTCTTTCTGTCCTTTCTAATAAGCCCTACCAGACTGGAACTGGCTTGGAGATGCTGGCTCGAGCCAGCACAGCTTGTCCCACTGTCCGAGGGCCCCCTCTCACCTGGGGGTCGGTGATGGTCAGGTAAGCACGGACAGTGTCCAGCACGGAGCGGCGCTGAGCACTGCTGCCCCCATCCTCCTCAGGCTGGCTGTACACGTTGAACAGGATGGGCAGGAAATTTTTGGCAAAGCGACCCACTTCTGCTCGCTCCGCATCTAGGGAGAGGATGACAGGGAGGTATAGATCAGCATATCCCTTCTCTGCGTCACTGCAGGGCACAGGGATCCACCAGGAGGGTTCATCTCCCCCCAACCTGTCTCGCAGCCTTTGTGGATGAGGGTGCGCAAGGCCTGGCACACGGTGGGGCGGAGGTCTGGGCGCTCGCTGATAGCCATGCCCAGGGTGCGGGCCAGCCCCTTGAAGGCCCCCAGCACATCTGTGGGGTGGGTGCAGAAGCCAGGCAGCAGAGTCCAGACCTGGAAGGCAAAGGCGGGAGACCAGCAGTCTTCACCAAGTCACAGCTACCCAGCCTGGCATGAGTACATCATAGCAGTGCTCCTGGGCGCTCGTTGTTACCTGCCACTGCAGCGTGTCGTAGAGCTTGGCCTCCACACTCTTCCCAGCCTGTGTAAACTCCTGGGCTACAGAAAAGAAAGAGAGATGAGCGGAACAGCAGATGTTGCAAAGCCTACTACACTCCAGGGAAGGGAAGGGAGGTCCCACAGAACACCCTGGCCTGCTGGGTGTGCCACTCTGCTCACCTCTGTTTTTCAGGGCAGCTGCCAAGGGTAAGAAGTAGCTGGTGAAGAAGCCGAGCCGCGTTCCCTGCACGTAGTCCCGCAGCACCGGCAGGAGCCAGCTGCGGGGGAAATCCAGTGTCTCCCTGGGGAGGGAAGGCATGGGTGAGGCACAGGGCACTGCTGGCATCAGCCCCTGGACACTGGGCACTTCCACCCAGCCCCAAAGCTGGGCACAGGTAGGCTCGGCAGCCAAACACCTCCAGCACTGCATGAGGACTGAACAGGAACGTAATGAACAGCTGCAAAATTGCTACCCTGTGACTATACTCACTCCTTGCCGTCAATCTCCAGGGGCACGGCTTCCAGCAGCACCTCAGGGCCCATGGTGCTCACTGCAGCCCCCACTGCCTGGTCCACTTCAGCGGTGTAGGGAAAGTGTGGGGAGAGACGCAGGTCACACAGCGACCGGAGACACTGCCGGGACAGGGCAGGATAGTCTCAGAGAAGCCATGGGGCAGGTCTGGCATGTGTCACTCACTATGTCTTCCCAGGGGTGCCAACTGCCCTGCATGTCCCTGTGCTGAGTCCCAGAGCTGTGTACACTCTGTCCACATACGGGCAGGACAGCAGGCACTAGCACAGCCCTGCTCCACACCTGGAGGAGGCAACACAGCCTGGACAGCAGTGCAGCCACCCCACCCTGCCTCTGTGAATGAGTCTGTGCTCTCCCAGACTGGCTTACCTTTCTCATGATGGGATGGCACTGCTTCCCACACGTCTCGAAGAAGACCTCCAGCACCCGCAGCACCTCGTCCCACGCTGCATGGAAACGGTATGTCAGCCCTTCCTCCACTGATCTGGGGAGAAGAGAGCAGACGGTCATGCTGGTAGTAATCAGGATGCCCACCAGGCCTGCCAGACCCCATTGGGGACCAGGCAGATACTGGTCAGAGCTCAGCCAATCTCATGGGGACAGCCCCTCCCACACCACTGCTCCTCACTTGAACATCTTGCACAAGTAGGCAGCAGGGGCTGGGGCAGATGCAGAGACAGTGCCCAGGTCCTCCATGTGGGGAGCAATACACTCATTCAGGAGGGTCTGCAAGGACAAACAGGGAGAATGGGACAGCCGTGGACCATGGAGCCCTCAGCCCAGCAGACACAGAGGGGCACACCACTCCCAAACCCCTCAGCAGAGCCCCCCACAAGATACAGGGCAGCAAAATAAGCAGAGGTGCCTGCATGTGGTACCTCCAGGGTCTGTGCCGCTGCTGACACCACCTGGGAGTGTGAGGAGAGGAAGCAGTTCATGGCAGTAGAGAAGAGCCGGGGCAGGTGAGCCCAGCACAGGTCCTTCTGCAGCCTAGAGAGGAGAGACAGGGCAGGTGAGAGACCAAGCAGCTGCCTCTACCCCTGCCCAGCCATGGCTGCTGCCCGCACCTGCCCAGGTTGATGTGTGCCCGCTCCATGGTGGACAGCCAGGTCAGCAGTGGCTGCAGATCATTTGTGCTGGGCACGTAGTCATAGAGGGCCTGGGGAAGCAGAAGATGGGGTGGGTGGCATGGCACTGCCAGTTCTGTCCCCCCTCACACTGCCACTCCACACTCACGGCGATGATCTGGGCGTTGAGCTCGGCCGGCAGGCAGGCCACGCTGGCCTGGGCGCTGAAGAGGCTGTGGAAGGCTTGCATGGCACATGCTGTCACCAGCTGCAAAGGACACGATGTCAGGAGAGGGTCTCTGCTTTGCACCCACTGTCCCCCCACTCCAAAGCAGGCTCTGCCCTGGGAAACCCAGCACTGCTGTAACTATGACCCATGTACACAGCCTCTCTCTTCCACAGCAGTCAGGCCAGCAAATACCAGCTGCCCTGGGCTCCTCCGTGTTTGCATCCTGCATTTCCACAATCCCAGTGGGCAGCCAAGGGAGTTTGATTCCTTCCAGAGTGCAGCCAATGAGGAAATGGTCTGCCCTTGCTATCCCTGCAGCAGCAATACTCACCACATGGCTGAGGGTCATGACACGGAGCAAGGTCTCACAGCAGGTCTTAACCATGGCCGCAGGGAAGCAGGGCAGTATGTCCCGCAACAGGGCAAGGACATGCAGGGTAGTGGTGGCCTCCTTGGTACCTGCGGGAGCAGAGCAACTTCTGAACCTGTGGCACCTCATGGCAAAGCCCCTGTGACAGGGCTGGGGCTGACTCACAGAGCCAGGGTGAACACTCCCCTGACTCCTGAGAGGAGCAGAGGTGACAACTGAATAGCTGAGGACCCTTCAAAACACTTTAGGTGCCCCAGAGGTGTCTCAGACACTCCCCAGCAATCCAGGATGCTGCACCCTCCCCTCTTCCCTTCAAGTCCTTATTCTACCACAGTGGCAGAGTCCCCCAAACTCAGCTGCAAACCCCAAGCTCCAGTGCCCCACACCTCCAGCTTTTTCAATCTCCTGCACACAGAACTTGGCAGTGGAGGGTGCCGCGGGGTGATTCTCAGGGGCTGCATCGCCAAACATGAACTCGCTGCCCCTCAGGACAGAGCACACACCATACTGTGCTGCTTTCCGCACCTGGGGGAAGAAGAACCCAGGTGAGTAGAGGATATAGACCTGGGAGGCAGAGCCAGCCCCAGAAACATGATCCAAAAGCAGTGTCATCTTCTGCCAGGGGCACTGGGTGCTCACCTTGGGCTTAGTATGGACACAGAAACTCAGCAAGCCATGATAGACCTGGAGGGTGACAGGGTAGCTCCAGGCTGCCAGGTCCTGCTTCCGCAGCAGCGTGGCCAGGCAAGAGAGAACCTATGACAAGACAGCAGCAGGGGTGTTAGCATCACTCCACAGAGAAACCCCTGCTCACTGCAAGGCCCTCAGGCCAAGCATCCGGCACCACCCTACAGCAGCAGCCTTGACCCCAGCTCTCAGCAGACTGGGCAGAGCTGACACAGCTGGCTGCCCCTTGGCTACTCACCCAACGTAGGGCAGAGGTAGAGCTGCTGCAGGCCTGTGAGGACACAATACTCATGAAGGCTTTTGAGGCGTCTGAGAACTTTTTAATAAGAACAGGGCTTGGGACCCTGCCAGGAGAAGGAGGCATGTTAGTGGGGTGAGGAGCAGATAGCTGGTGGCAGTTACATAGAGAACTGCATCACCAGCTTGCCCTGGTTGGGTCCTTTCCCTAGCCTGGGGAGGGAAGACAGCACCAGTCCCTCTTTCAAGATGGGGTCTGTAGCTCTCCCCACTCCTCTGTCAGCCACTCACCGCTTTAGGACAAGGTTAAGCAGGTAGGCGACAGCAGACAGTGACTCAGGGGACTCCACTGCCTCCAGTGTGGTCATCTGGGAACAGAAGATGGGTAAGCAAGGGGGATTCATGATTCACATCAGGCCAACCCTTGGGGAGGGGGCAGAGAAACCAGGAGCAGCCAAACAGCATCTCTGCTGAAGAAAGACACTTGGGGCCTTGGCTACCAGCATAGAACCTTCCTCCACCAACCTTCCTGAGAGCCCACCCTTGCTGCCAACAGCAGCTCCCCCCATGCCTCCTCCCCATGGTCATCACTCACCAGTGCGGCAAAGTACTCGGTCTCGCTCTCCCTGCCCCCGCGGGAGCGGATCACCTCTGTCACAGCTGCCAGCACGGCGCAGATCTGTGAGAAGCAACCACAGCAGGTCAGTGCTCTTCGGCCTCACACCCAGGGGGCCACCCTTACCAGACACCCCCTTCCCCAGCCAGGCCCCTGCCCCTACCTCTTTGTGAGCGGCGGAGTTGGACTCCCAGAAGCGCTGCACCTTGCTGAAGGTGACGTTGGTACAGTCGCTCAGCCCACTCAGGAAGGTGCCAGAGGACTTCTCCGTGGCCACCTCCGCAGTGTCATCCCCCTCCACGTGGAGCTGAGCGCTGTCGCTTGCCTGCCCCTGGCGCAGGGACCCCGACTGCAGCTCATTGTGCAGCTTCACCGCGTCCACCGTTAAGTTGCTTTTCTCTGTGGGGGTGAGACATGTCAGACCTGCAAAGTCATGTTGCTCCACACCCATTCTGAACCCCCCATGCTCCCCTCCTCTCTCCTCCCAGGCAGACTGGCTTGGCTAGAGCTCATCTCCAGCATGTGAGACACTGGTGCTCCTTCACCCCAATGGGAGAAAGCACAGTAATAATTAGAAAGAGCTTCTCGTTTCTGTGAAAACAAACCAGAGCACAGTCCAGCCACCTCCTGTGATGGAGGAGAGCATCATATCTACACAAATATGTCCTGGTGTGCCAAGGCTTTAATGCTGAGGTGCTTCTTGTACTCTGCCCTACACATCTTTCACGTGGAGCCATGGCAATCAGACAAGCCGGACACACACTGCATGTTCCTCTGAGTAACAGACTGCAGCCAGCTGCAAGAGGATAGTACATGTTGCAAGACTTGTTTCTTCATGTGTAGGAGAAAGATCTTGGCCAGCAGCAGCTAGGGCTGTCGTAGAGCCTGGCAGATTTTGGCTTGCTTTCCCCATCATGAATGGAAGTCACGTCACTCACCGCACTAGACGCCACACCAACACTTACAGGTGTGGCCAGGAGCTTTGGGGAGACTCTTAGAGTGACAGGCGCTGCAGCATACGGTGCCCCGTTCCGCTCCTCAGGCCCGGCGCCACGGTTACGGTAACGAGAACACACTCGTGTCCTCCTCCCCGGTTTGCTGCCTCCGCCTCCCCCGGAACTGTCAGCGCCTCTGGGCCCTCCGCTCCCCGCTCCGGCTCTCGAAGGACCCCATGCTCACCCCGCAACCCCCCCGCGCCTCTGCATGCCGCCGGGGAGAGCCGGGCACAGGTGGGGAGCTCCCCGCCCCGGGGCCCTGTCGCCCCCCCCGCCCCTGTGCTCACCCGCGGGCCGGCTGCAGAAGCGGCTCCGGGCGGCCAAGCGGTGCTGGCGGGTCTCGGGGTTGCAGTCGCTGCTGTGGCCCTTCCGCCACCGCTTGAGCTTGGCCGCGGCCCCCGAGCGGAGCCGCCCGCTCCGCGCCATGCTGGGCCCGGTTCCACGTGCGCCCGCTCCCTTCCCGCCCCTTCCGCTTCCGGCGCCTGCCACCATCTTGACTGAGGGCAGCCCTAAGGGCAAGCCACCTCCCAGCGGGGCGGGCGGGGGGCGGTGACGGGGCTGAGATGGGACACCTGCCGGGTGCGGGGGCAGCCGCCGGCAAGAGCCTGTCAGACACCCTCGTGCCGGGGCCGCGCTTCTGTGGAACCGTCCAGAGCGCGCCCGTAGCCGCGGACGAGCGGCCGCGACACGTTATGCATTACCGAACGTGCATTACGTCATGGTGACGTCACGCCCTGAAGGTCGCACCGCCCTTCGCGGCCGCGCCATGCGCTACGTGCGCCTCCGACCGGCACCCGCTCTGCGCATGCGCTCCCCCCCGCGGCACCGCGCGGGGCGGGGCGGGGCAGCGCGGGGGCGTCATTCGCGCGTGGCAGCGGCGCGAGGAGTAACGTGCACCGGTTGCTCAGCCCGCCATGGCCGCCGCGTACCGGCTCGTCCTCGTCCGCCACGGCGAGAGCGCCTGGAACCTCGAGAACCGCTTCAGCGGCTGGTACGACGCCGACCTCAGCCCCGCCGGGCAGCAAGAGGCGCGGCGCGGTGGTGAAGCCCTCCGAGGTACCGGTGACCGGTGAAAGGAGAGGGGGAAGGAGGGAGGGGGAGTCAGCCAAGGCAGGAATCGCGGAGGTGAGGGAGGGGTGGGTTGCGGACTGGTGCGACCGCCTCGAACGTAATGGGGCGGGTCTGAGGCTCTCCGATGCCCGGGAATGGCCTCCAGTGTGAGGCTGGCGTTTCGGTACCACGGGGAGAGCCGCCGGTACCGCAGTGTGTTAGTTCTCCGGTGCTGGTCGCGTCCTGACCGCCGCCGGTTCCTATAAGGGCGAGGGCGCGTCCGGTAACGGCGCGGTGAGGCCGCCGCCCTTGGCCTTTGACCGGTTGCGTAAGGCCCGGTACTCACCTCCCCGGTCTTCCCCCCACCCCGCCTTCCCCTGTCTTTTCTAGATGCCGGCTACGAGTTCGACATCTGCTTCACCTCGGTGCAGAAACGGGCCATCCGTACCCTCTGGACCGTCCTGGATGCCATTGATCAGATGTGGGTGCCCGTTATCCGGACCTGGCGTCTGAACGAGAGGCAC
Source organism: Lepidothrix coronata (assembly GCF_001604755.1). Classification (NCBI taxonomy): domain Eukaryota; kingdom Metazoa; phylum Chordata; class Aves; order Passeriformes; family Pipridae; genus Lepidothrix; species Lepidothrix coronata. Next base: position 6,735,345 of record NW_016690188.1, read on the forward strand.
TACGGGGCTCTCACGGGTTTGAACAAGGCTGAGACAGCAGCGAAGCATGGCGAGGCGCAGGTGAAGATCTGGAGGCGCTCCTACGACATCCCTCCGCCTCCCATGCAGTCTGACCACCCTTTCTACAGCACCATTGCAAAGGTAAGACTCATTGCTCTTTGTGCTTTTCAGGGAGGCTCCTAAAAGTCACCTGCATTACGGTGGCCTGGCTTCCTCTATGGGGTCTCCTCTGTTTCTGCTGCAGTAGTGGGTCTGTTGTGTGTGGTGGTGGTTGGATTTGGGATGAGTTTGTCCTGCTCCCTCCTTGGGGAGTTGAACACCTGGGCATTGCATGAACAGATCCAAAGCAGAGAAGATAATACCTCTGATAATCATTAGTGCCATGACCTATTCACAGATGTTTGATCTGGTCTTTTCATCCAGAACAAGCAAGGTGTGACTTTCCCCATGAAGGGGTTCACGGCCCTGACTGTGGTTCGTTGTAACTCCAGACATCAAAGGTTTTCTTATTTCCAAGCCTGGCTTCACTTACATGTAGCAGATCCTACAGGTGGAGAATTTGGGGGAGGGACAAAAGCCTTGCCACCGTCTTCCTGCACTGGGCTGCAGCATGAGTGTGGCTGTTCTCCCAGGACCGTCGCTACGCCGACCTGACAGAGGACCAGCTGCCGACGTGCGAGAGCCTGAAGGACACCATTGCCCGGGCTCTGCCGTTCTGGAATGAGGAAATTGCCCCACAGATCAAAGAGGGCAAGCGAGTCCTTATTGCTGCCCACGGCAATAGCCTGCGTGGGATTGTCAAGCACCTGGAAGGTAGGTCAGCCCTGCAGAGGCATCATGGGGATCCCCCTGCTTCCCCAGGTGGCACTGCGGGCAGGGCCAGGAGTGACGGCACTGCTGTATTCATAGGCATGTCGGAGGAGGCCATCATGGAGCTGAACCTGCCCACTGGCATCCCCATCGTCTACGAGCTGGACAAGAACCTGAAACCTGTCAAGCCCATGAAGTTCCTGGGGGATGAGGAGACCGTGCGCAAGGCCATGGAGGCTGTTGCTGCTCAGGGCAAGGTTAAGAAGTGAGGGCAGGCAGCAGGCCAGCATGTAGTAGAGCCCCCTGGCATCCCCAACCCCTCTGTTCACACCCCCCACAGTTGTAGGAACTTGGAGCTGCAGAGGATTAGGCCCATTCCCTCAGACCCGGCTCCCTTCTGCAGACAGCCTGGGGGCCAGGGGTGAGGGCTGTGTGAGTGGAGGTCTAGTGTTAAAGGGAGCCCTGGCTCTGCCAGGCAGCATCCATACACCTCTCCATGCTGAAGTCCCAGCCCTCAGACCCCGTCTGCAGGGGGGCGGGCCGAGTGATCCCTTGCCATGCCAGGCTCTTCCTTTGCTTTGCTTCCCTGGCAGCTCGTGTCACCCGGTTATGCTAGTTTTGTCACTTGATTTAGTCCTACTGGGAGCAGTGAGGCGAGTGCAGTGCAGGCAGTGACCAAGGTGGGTACCTTGTCCCCTTGTGGGTGCATGGCACAGGGACTGGGGTGCCACTGGAAGGGTTGTGTTCTGGTGCCTGTGGTACAGCACCCCAGGGTAGTACTCGTGACTCTGGGCCCAGCTCTGCCAGCCCCTGCTTTAACTTATTGCCTTCAGACAAGGGTGAGGGAGGGAGCCTGTTGCCTGGAGGTCTGTGTCTGCCACGTACTTCCCCCAGCTGATATCCATCCTAGTCCTGCTGGTGAAGCAGGTGCTGTTGTGTCCCATCCTACACACGTGTACATGGCCTGTCACTGTGGCCTCTCCTTCTGCCAGCGCTGTGAGCCTGGGCTTGCACGGGGTCAGTGTTACTGTCCAACCATAGCAGCTGTCTTGTTCCAGTTCAATAAAGGAGTAATGCGCAATAATGAGGTGTCCATGCATCCCTGGGCCATGTGAGACTCCATGTTCCTGGTGCACTTGTGAGGCACCAGTCACTGCTGGGTGCAGATGGGGCTGCAGAAGCTGTGCCGGGCTCGGGGAGCAAAGCACAGCTCCGCAATCCCTTCCCGAGGGTGACGCCCTCCCTGCGGGGGTTTTTCACGCTCTGGGTGTGGCACACCCTCATCCCCAGAGCAGGGCAGGGCACATGTGGCCTGGGGAGATGTTGCACTGTGGGGTTATCGTGCACAGAGACAGGCTGTGCTCCAGGTTTTAGTCCAACGTGGGAAAACTAACTGGCAAGGCAAGTGCCTGGTGCCCACACAGCCCAGCCACAAATGGGCTCTGTGCCATTAGCCTCACTGCAGCAAAGGCACTGGGGCGCTCCCCTTCCCCAGCAGTGAACACATGCTTGCTCCTGGCTGCAGTTCTGCAGAAACCGTTCCCTCAACAGCTCCGCTGTGGGAGCCAAAGCAATGTCAGCATGCTGCAGGCAGCACGAGCCACCTCCCAGGCTGTACTGAGCAAAGTATGGAGCTTTCAAAAAATATTTATTATCCAGAAGTAGAAAACCCATCCTGCCAGTGAGGGCCTGGCTGGATGTGTGGAGGAGGTGGGAGCCTGGGGGCTGCTCTGGCCCCACAGGCACCAGTCCCAGTGGTGCTACGTCTGCAGGAACTGGGGCTGCACCCGGGCCACCTTACGGAACTCCTTGGTGTGTGTCCGTGGGCACTGCATTTCACACCAGCTGATGGGCACCATCTGCACCCCTAGGAACAACATATGGTCTGGGTTTCCCCTTCCCAAAACTGCCTTCCTCCATATGGAGAGGGAAGCAGCCACAGCATATGCCCCTCGGGCAGGGATGAGGCAGGACTGTCCCAGCTGGGGCCCTGCCTGTCCCATCCCTACCTGCTTCACTGCGTGCCACCACCACGCCCAGCTCATTCTCGGCCGTGCTAAGCAGGTAGTTGGACTGCGCGTCCCCCAGGGAGATCTGGTCGGACAGGGGTTAAGGGAAAGATTTTTCCGAGGGGGCTCGAGCCAACCCACTGTCCCTGAGGGGGAAGGATACGACTTTGGCCAGGACGATGTCACTGGGGCGAAAGCTCTTGTACACTTCTACCTGCACAGGAGAGAGCAGGGAACACCATACAGCACAGGGGCACAGTCAGCAGGATGGACTGGGGCCCCCACCAGCAGAAAGCAGGGGCAGCTGCGGTAGAACAGTCACTGCCAGTGCCTCACTGACCTTATCCTTCTCCGTGGCTCGGATGTCTTCTCTCCTGAAAATGAGACGGAGGGATCTGAGTGCAAAAGAGCAAAGGTGCCTTGACAGCCTGTGGCAGGAGCTGCCACGGCCTCCCTGGGCACTGGCCAGGACCTGCTGGACACCTGCCCAGTGCTCAGGGCAGAGCTCCAGCCAGGACACTCAGCTGCACTGCTCACAACAGCCTTTCTCTCCCATGGAGGGTGGGGGATCCCAGCCTTCTCCCTACCGTATGGTCCCTCGGAAGGTGGATTTCAGTGGCGTGGAACCAACGTACAGGATGTGCACCTTGGCAAAGCGAGAATTAATGCTGCAGACCTGCCCATGAGAAAAGGGGAAATCAGTGCCAGCACCCCAGTCTAGGCAGGGAAAGGGCAGGGAGCAGGCAGGATAGGGCTGCATGGGGAGCTCAGGTCTCACTCCACCTCCCTGTGACCAAGCAGTAGTGGGATACCTGGCAGTGAGTTGAGCAAGGAAGACGATACTTGGGCAACTCCAGGCACTCAAATAAGGCAGAGACCTGCTGTGACCCCAGTCCCTCTCCCTCCCATCAGGAATGTAAGGAAACTAATCCCAGGTCTGTGCCAGCCTTTCTCTAAGCTGCCCCAGGCACTGACCTGCACACTCCCTGCCCTAGAAAGAGTTCTGGAAGGGAGAGCAAAGAAAAATCTCCCCTCAACCTCAGGGCAGGTGTCCCCCATGCCAATATCAACTTCCTTTGTGAGTGAGGGACCCAAGGGAGGCCCTGGGCTGCCTCTGCCCTGCTGGGAGTTGTATAGGGGGGGCTAACGAGCCAGGGGCTCTTCATCCCACCTCATCCATATGCAGGAACAAAGCTCAACATGAGGCAGAGAGAGCCGAGGCAATTTGTCACCGCTGCGCTCCGGAGCCCCACCTTGCATGTCACCACAGCCCCCACGTTGGGCAGGAGCTGGGACTCACTGTCTCTGACCACTGACACCACGGGCAGCTGCGGGGCAAGACACGAAGTCAGAATCACCGGCCGAACCCCGTCGCAGTCCAACTCCCCGCCAGAGCCCCGTCCCCGGCGAGGTTGTGCAGCTCGGGCGCACGGCAGCCAGCCCCGAGGAGAAGCAGCTGAGCCGCGGCCGCGCTCACCCCGCTGTCCTCGCTCCTCCGCTCCAGGCAGCCGGCCAGCGAGGAGAAGATGAAGCCGTGCCGGGTGTAGGTCCCGCTGCCAGCCGTGGCCTCCTCCGTGCTACACAGCCGCTCACCTGCGAGACCGGGGCTCAGGGGCTGCCAGGGCATCTGGGCCCCGCACCGCCGCGGGCACAGCGCCCGCTCCCAGCCGGCCCAATGCTGGACATCCCCAGGGCAGCCCCCTCCCCAGTGCCTCCGCCCGCACTCCTCGCCCGGGCCACCACGTCCCCCTCCCCGGGCAGCCCCGGCCGCGGGAGCCCGTGGCCGCACTCACCAGGGACGCAGTACCGCGAGGGGGGCGCCATGTTCACTACCGGCAGGGCCTCCCCAGAAAGCCCTCACCTCATTGGTGACTGACGGCAAGGCCGCGCTGTAAGCGGCGCGGCTATTGGTTCTCTCCTACTCAGCACGAAGCCCGGGCGCGCTGCCTGCTGGGGGCTGTAGTCCGGCGGCGGGGGAGGGCGCTCCCGGCGTGCCGTGCGCGGGCGCTGCCCGTGGGTCGGCGGGACCGGGCATGGAGGCGGCGGGTGGCGGGCGCCGGGCGGCGGCGGGTGCAGGTCGGCGCCGCCGGGCAGGGCTGGCAGGGCCCTGCGAGGGGCTGGGGGCCCGCAGGGGCTGCGGGTGTCGAGCGGCTGGGCGGGCTGGGAGGCGGTACAGCGTTCTGTGAGGCGGGGAGTGCGGGGGCCGGGAGGCGGCGAGGGATGCTGGGGATGCTGCGGGTGCTGCGGGGCAGGAGGTGCTGGGACGGGCCCGGGGGGCTGTGGGGGGCTATCGCCCTGGGGTTGCGGTTGGGATGGGATGCAGTGCGGGGCATGCTGCGGGCCTGGAGGTGCTGCGGGGCGAGGAGTGCCTGGTGGTGCGGTGGGGCTGAGGGATTTCTGCTGTCGGCGTGGGCATCCCTTGAGGATGGGGCGGAGTGCCGGGAGTGTCACGGCGCTGTAGAGCTGGGTGCTGCGGAACAGGGGGAGCCGGGCGCTCTGGAGCCACCGGGGGGTGCCACAGGGCTGCGCCTGTGTGCCTGGACTGGGCAGGAGCCAGGGCCCCGTCTGTGCCTGGGGTAGGGCTAAAGCCACATCTCCCCACCCCTGGGCTGTGATGTTGCCCGTGGTCTTGGCTCTGCTGGTGGTTGCTGTCCCATCCCCGTGGGCTCGGTGCGCCGCTGGGATGTGTGGAGGGCGATGGGGAGGGCGAGGGCTGGATACTAGTGCCTGGCTGGGCAGAGGAAGATGTGTGGCTCTGCCGGAGCCTCCTCCCTGTGGTTGTGCTGCTGTCTGGAGAGAGGTGTCTGGGGATAGAGAGGGATCTTGCCCTGGAGCAGGGTGGCTGCCTCCCCTGTGGGCTCCCTTCTCAACAGCTGCTGGCTGTTATAGGTGAGGAAGCCTCTCCAAGGGACAGGGACATGCTGTATCTTTAGAGGGGAGGGCTGACCTCAGCACTTGCTGCTGGGTGCAGCATTTTGTCTCTTACCACAGTGACAACACAGGCACATGTGCCACCCAAAGGCTGCAGGGCAGGAAGTTGTTGCTCTACTTTGCACCTGATGAGTTTCAGGGAAAAGCTCTTGGCAGACTCATGAGAAAACACAGAGGAGAGGGTGGTGCTGGGATTTCTATATCCCACCTCTCCCTTACCAGGGAACAGAAAATATGAGCAGGAGCCATACCTGGGACCTGGAGTGGGCTGCTGAGTCTGGGGTCCTCATGTCCAGCAGCTCCCAACCGTGGGATCAGCCCTACACTCCTCAGGCAGGGCAGAGGAGAGCCCTGGCTCCTTTGTTAGACCATCTGGATGGTGGAGAACCTGCCCTCGCCCTCCTTGCTGCTCCCCAGGGGCTGTGCTGGTGGGCACAGCAGTGCAGAGAGATGATCCCTGCCGGAGGGACTCTGAGCTCTGGCACCACTGCCTGGCACTGCTCCAGGGCAACTGCTTGGCCCAGGCTCGAAACGTGCCTTGGCAGGACCCCGGGGCAGCCTTGCTGCTTAATATTGATGGTACTGCCCATACGGAGGCCCAGGGGCACCAGCCCTGCAGATCGTTTTCCCAGATCGGGTTCCTCGTCACTCCCAACAGAGCTCCCAGTCAGGATGGGGGCTCAGCAGCCAGGGAAGCAACGGCCTGGGGCTGCCCCAGGGCCACTCCTTCACTGGTGCATGCATTGTCTGAGGATCCAGGCAAGGAGAAGGAGGAAGTGTTGGGACTCTTGGAGTAGGGCTGTGAGGTTGAGAAGGGCACAGGGTGGCCTCTGCTGCTTGGTCCAGAGGCTGAAGTGAAAGGAAGTAGCATCCTACTTTTTGGGGTTATGGAGGGACTAGGGGAGGAGGGGTAATTCTGTACTGGCTTCTCTGTGTATGTCTTGTGTGGGTTCTCCTGTTCCTGAACCTATTGGGAAGTGCTGGGATCATCCCAGGAGCTGGCCCAGTATCCCAGATGCTCATGTCTTCTCTGGTTTCCTTTGAGTCAGACTCTCCGTGTCACTCCCCCGGCCCCCTCCCCACTGGGAAAGACGAGATGGGACCAGAGAGCACCTGAGCCTAGATGCTGAGGGGCCTGTGCCCCCCGCTCTGCGCAGAGACACATCCCAGTGACACTGGCCCCACAGCCTCCCAGAGCCTGGGCTCAGCTCCTCTGGCTCTGCATCCTTGTCAGCTCAGGGAGCTGCTCAACTGGCATCAGCACATCTGGGAGGAGAGACCCTTCCCAAGGGACAGCCAGGCAGCAGGGCGGCCTGCCCACACCGAGCTCCTGTCCCCGCAGGCGTGGTGTGGCAGGGATGAGGAGCCGGCAGCGGATGTTTGCTGCGGTGATGCGCCTGCTCCTCAAGTGCCTGCGGCTGGGCCGGCGGCGACGCTTCAAGCTGGTGCGGCAGGTGGAGCAGCTGTGGCACTACGGGCACCTCTGCCTCCGCTCCTTGCTCTACAACTCCTTCACCAACGGTGATGTGGTGCTGGACTCCCTCTTCGAGCCTGTCTACTGGCTGGTGGACCACGTCACCCGGTGGTTCGGCGTGGTGAGTCCTCTTGGCATGGTGACCACCTCTCACTGGGCAGGGCACACTCAGCACTGGGGCTACTGTGCTGCTAGGGCAATTGAGTCTCAGGAGTGCCTGTGCTCCAGGCAGGAAGAGAGCTGGGACCTCAGTGTGTAGTTCATATTGGTTTCCTGTGGCTGTGTCCTGCCCATGCCTCTCCCAGGCAGTGAGGGGCAGGCACTGCCCACTCCAGTGACCCAGGGCCCTTTCCTGTAGGTGTTTGTGGCACTGGTGATTGGGCTGACGAGCTCCATTGTGGCCATCGTGTACATCTGCCTACTGCCCCTCATCCTGCAGACCTACACACCTGCCTGGATCTGCTGGCACCTGGCCTATGGACACTGGAACCTCATCATGATTGTCTTCCACTACTACATGGCCATCACCACCTCACCAGGCCACCCACCACAGGTGAGGCACTAAGTGGCAGCGTAGCCTCTCCCAGCTGGACACTGGGGACTAGCTACAGATGGTCACTGGGAACAGCCTGGTGGTGGTGTTGCAGGAGGCCTCCTCCAGATTGGAAACTAGGCTGAGCAGAGCAGAGCGGGGAGGCAGAGGGATCACAGGGGAGGTGAGGAGTGTGAGGTGCAGGGGACAGGTGCAGGGTTTAGGTGCACAAATCTCTTCTGACCTGTGCACAGGCCAAGAATGACCTTACCGGCGTCTCCATCTGCAGGAAATGCATTGCCCCCAAGCCAGCTCGCACCCACCACTGCAGCATCTGCAACAGGTAGGGCACCCTCCCTCTGCCCCTTTCCTTGCCTCCTGTCCCACAACAAGATAGGGGCCCTTCCCCTTTGCTCTGCTGGCTCACTGCCCTGTCTCTTGCAGCCCACAGAGCTGGGGGGGTGCCTGTCTCCTCCCAAACACAGCGCTTGCGCTGGCTCTGACACTGATGCTGCTCTCTTCCCTCCCAGGTGCGTGCTGAAGATGGACCACCACTGCCGTATCCTTCTGCAGTACTGACCAATGGCACTCTCCTGGGGGCAGCTGGCCCTGCTTTCCCCTTCTCTTGCTGCCCTGCTCCTCTTATGGAGAGTCAGCCAGCACAGAGACGGGTGGTCCCTGGGGTGGGTTTGAACCCATGGTCTGTCACGGTTAAGTACCTTTAACCCCAGAGGCAGCCTGGTTAAACAACTGTGTGGGACACTACAACCACCGCTACTTCTTCTCCTTCTGCCTGTTCATGACCATGGGCTGCATCTACTGCAGCATCAGTGGCTGGGAGATGTTCCGGGATGCCTATGCAGCCATCGAGGTGAGCAGGCAGGCCCCAGCCCTCACCTGCCATACGCTGAGGCTGCCTGGGCTCCCCAGGCTGAGCTTGCAGAGCAAGGCTGGGCCAGGCCCAACCATGTAGTGACTTTGCTTCCTCTCTCCCTCCTCCTGCGAGGCCCCCAGCTGCTCTGGTCCTGTGGGGGTGTGAGGGGAAGGGCCCCTGCCCCTCTCCTCTGAGACACATAACTGGTGCCGTTTTCCGTCCCCCTAGAGAATGAAACTGCTTGACAAGGAGAGACTGCAGGTGGCTGCCAACCAGGTGGGACATCCCTGCCCCCCAGCCACTCGAGGCTGTGTGGAGCAGAGCTGCTCTGCAGGCTGGGTCCTGCCTGGGGCCCTACTCTCAAGGAGTACCCCACATCAGAACCAGCCCCCATGCTCATCTCACATGTCAGAGAGCTGCAGCTGGCCAGGCAGCTCTGCTACAGACACTGCCTCCAGCAGCTTGGGGTCTGCCTGTCTGTGCACCCAGCTTCCCGGGGCTTGGGCTGGTGACAGCTGCTTGGCATGTGCTGCTCAGGCCATGGTCTCCTGGGGAAGCTGCAGCACTGGATACACATCTCACCCTGACCGTCAGCTGTGGGGTCCTGACCAGTCCCATGGCTGCTCCCTTACTCCTTACCTCCAGCCCACTGCTCCTCATGCCTGTGCCAACTCTGGGTATCTGTCTGTCTGTCTTGTGGCTGTCTTAGGCTGCCTCTCCCTCACCCTTGCTGTTGTGTTAGTTCCAGTTGCAGTCCTTTCTTGCTATTCAAGCTCTGCAGCAGTGAGGGGTGCAGCAGTCCCTGTCTGGCTTCAAGCCATAAAGCATTTTGGGTAATCTCCCCTCCTCTGATCCTTTTTCAGACCTACTACCAGACCCCACCACCCACCTTCTCCTTCCGCCAGCGAGCTTTCCACAAGAGCGTGGTCTACCTCTGGGTCCTGTGCAGGTGAGGGGGCTCAGGGGCTGGGGGAAACAGCATGAAGCCTGTGACACTGCTCGCCCTCCATCTGCCTGCAAACTGGCCTTGCTTGCTCTAGTGCAAACGTCCCTGCCCTGCCAGCCTTCAAACCACAGAGGAGGAGAAACAGTATCTCTCTGTCACAGGGGATTAGACAAGCCGACCCACTTATGCAGCTGTGGGTGTGGGGAGGCAACCTCAGCTCCCGCCAGCTGCAGCACCAGGAAGGGAAGGCCTGAGGCCAACCTGCAGTCCCTTGTCATTCCCAGCTCGGTTGCACTGGCCCTGGGTGCCCTCACGCTGTGGCACGCTGCCCTCATCACCCGTGGGGAAACCAGCATCGAGCGGCACATCAACAGAAAGGAGAGGCAGAGACTGCAGAAGAAAGGCAAGGTGAGCACAGCCCATGGCTTGCGGGGCTGGCCAGTGCAGAGCCAGACATGATGTACCTCTCCCCATCCTGCAGGTCTTTAGGAACCCCTATAGTTATGGCAGCTGGGATAACTGGAAGGTGTTCCTGGGTGTGGATGTGCCAAGGTAAGAGCCCTAGGGAAGCCTCTGCCTGAGAAGGTGGTGGCTCAGCAGCTTATGGGGGTGTGGGGACAACAGGGACTCTCCTTGGGTAGCTGGGGGAGAGCAGCTCTGCACTACTCTGGGCTTTGTAACGCACAGTAGGCCACATCTGCCCTGTGGCTCCTGAGTCTTGCCCAGTGACAAGGTGTGGCCTGCCCAGCACACCTTTGCCAAGAGAATCCCAGCTGAGGAGCTCAGCCATTGCGGCAGCTCAGGACATGGCTCACAGCCCTGGCTTGGCTCCTCAGAGCACAGAAGCACCAAGATTTCAGGTTTTGTCTGTGGCCTCACTCCTCTCCCCACAGGCACTGGCTCACCCGGGTCCTGCTGCCCTCTCCTCACCTGCCCCATGGGACAGGCCTGAGCTGGGACCTGCCTCCCTGCGTAACGGAGCAGCGCGCACCGCTCCTGGCCATCTGAGGCCCAGCGCTCCAGACGTCCCTCCCCGCAGGAGGGGAGCGCATGGGGGACCCGCTCCACTGCTGTGACTCCCTTTGGCCCAAGTGCCTGGCAGAAGGCTGGTGCTGGCACGTATTGCTGACTGGGGCCAGAGCCACGGGAAACTCCATGGACAGTGTCGGTGCCTGGATGCCTGCCCTCTTGGCTCTTGGTGGCTGCAGGCAGCCCCGGGGGAAGGCAGCAGAGCTGCTGTTCCCCACTCCAGCTGAAGGTGCTGCCCTCACTCATACAGGTACCGGCCAGCACAGGCCCAGCTCAGCTCTCCAGAGCGCTGGGCACAGAGGATGGCACCCCCGTCCCCCAAGTACTCCCCAGGGAGCCTTTTTGAGACCATCCACTAAATACTGTTTTTTTAAGGGTGTCTGGCTTTTTTTTTCCTTGTTGTGGGCACAGACTTCTGGGGATGAGAGGAGAGGGAGCGCCATGATTCCCCAGTGTGAAAAGAGGATAGAGGGCATATAACCAGCAGCACCTTAAGCTGCTCAACATACAGAAGGGCACTGAAGTCCCAGCCTGAGCTGCATGGAGACCCTCGGAGCATTACCAAAACAGATATATTTATTCCTCTGGCACGTGGGTTATCACACACCACATGTGTGCACAGACCTGTCCTTTCCACTCACATGTGGTGGGTCTGTCCATCACTGTCCCTGGCTGCAGCAGAGGGTGGACAAGCCATGAGCAGCACAGCTCCTTCCCTGCTGTGGGTGCCGGGAAGGTGCTGCAGTGAGAGGTGCTTTCTGCCGGCCTCCATGCTTCAGCCCTGGCACTCAGGGCAGCACTGGGCTCCGAGGGTCCATGGCATCAGTTGGATGGCTTGGCAGGTTAGCAGGGCACCAGTCAGATTGTCGGTCAGCACAGGAAGGGGATGCAGGGCACTCACCTGCCTGGGCTCCCCAGCAGGAACCTGTGGGGACAGAGAAGGTGCCATCAGCTGTGTTCTGTAAACGCGGGCACCCTCCCCCTCAGCAGCTCCTGCCACACACACTCACCATTCCCCCCGTGCTGCCACTGCCTCCTTCCGCACCAGTCTCTTTTTGTCATCCAAAGGCTTGGCCAGTGCCCGGATAACTCGGGCCTTATATGGGAGTAGCTGTAGGACAGAATCTTAGTGAGAGAACTGGGTGCTGGCTGCCCCCCAGGAGGTTTGGGACCCCCTTGCCCCTCTACATGCAGGAGCAGGCAGCAGGGCGCTGCAGGAGCACTTACCACTGGTGTGGGCAGGCAGGTGAGCGCATGGGCACAGCGCAGGGCAGCGATGCGGACAGCCTAGAAGAGACAGGGCTGAGGGCAGCACAAGGGGGTGGCGGAAAGTGGCATGGCAGGGAGGAAGGAGGGGGTGCACGCACCATGGTGGGGCTGGAGGTGAGGTTGAGGAACTTGGTGACCAGTGTGTCGACATGCAGGCTCATGATCTGGGGAGCTTCGAGCAGCAGCGGCTGGAGGCAGCTCAGTGTGGAGAGCTGAACCACACGGTCTGAGCAGGACAAGGCCTCAAGCAGGAGGGAAAGCAGCTGCAGAGAGGGAAGGATACAGGAGTCATGAATAACTCCAAACCATACACTCCGCAGTGTCACAGCTCCCCCTGCCTGCCGCCAAGGCTGGCTCTTACCGTGGGCAACTCTGTCACCAGCACAGGTTTGGGGAGGTGGTTGAGCACATGGGACAGGCCCTTCAGGTAATTGGCCTTCACGTCTGTGGAAAGCAGAGATGGTCACAAGCAGCCAGGAGGAGGGGATGCTGGCTCAGGTCCCCTGGGTAAGGGGTCAGGGATGGCGAGGCCAGGCTAGGGGTGGCCTCTCACCAGGACCAGCCCTGTGGAAGCCCTGCACCAGCTTGGGGACGTTGTCAGTGAAGAAGCGCTGGCGGAACATGATGCGCACATCAGCGTGGCAGCCCTTGTGCAGCACGTCCGGGGATTCCGCCATGAGCAGGGAGAAGCCGTCGGCCGCAGCTGGGCCCAGCTCCATGTCACCCAGCAGGCCCAGCAGCTGTGAGGGAGAGAGCCCTGAGAAGGAGTGCCCCGCTGCTGGAAGTCCGCAGCCAGACGTGGGGAGCAAGGCAGGTTTCTCAGACACTACCCAGCCCCACCACTGCCTACCTTGTCTGTCAGGCAGGAGCTCAGGGGGTGGTAGCGCAGCACCAGGGCTTTGGTCACCTGTGCAGGCAGAACAGTCAATGCCAGGCTGGTCCCTCCTGCCCCTCTGGCTCACACATCCAGGGCAGGCCTTACCCAGAGCAGCAAGGTGAGTGCCTGCATTCGGCAGGGTCCCTCCGCAAGGCTGGGCTCCATCCTGTTCACTGCAAGCTCCAGGATCTCATCCAGCTGCTGCCCTGGGGACACAGAAGGGACAGGCTGAGCCATTCCCCCTGCCAGCAGTGGGCAGGGACCCACAGCGTCTACCCCAGCTCACTTACCTGCGGGGTGCTTGTTCACCAGCCCTGCAAAGCACTTGGCAGCTGTGGTGGCTGTGAAAGGGCAGTTGCAGGAGCAGCTCAGTGCCAGCAGCTCCCGGAGCAACCATTCCTGCTGAGGAATTGCCACCTGGAAGAGACATGGATTGTTTTATGGCCCAGGGCTACAACTGCTCTCTCCTCCTGCCTGTGGACACAGGCTGGAGGGTGCTTGGGCAGGGCTCCTCTCCACCCTGCTCCCCACCAACATACATTGCGGGGCAAGGAGCAGACGAAGGCCATGAGGAGGGCGACCAGGCGTCTCTGTGCCTCCAAGCACTCCCCATCCTGTGAGGGAAGAACAGTGCCCATGTCAGAGTCCTTACTGCCAGCCTATGCCAACATCCTCATTCTCTGCCCATTCTGGTGCCCCAGCCCCAGTCACCAAACACACCCCAAAAGGCTGGAAGGAGCAAGGAAAACTGTTCTGGGGTAGGAAGGAGACCTCTCCATTCAGAAAGAGGGGGACCACATGAGACACGCTCTGGGCAGCCAGCCTAGGAGAAAAGAAATGTTGCTATGTGCTGCTCTGGGAGGGTTACCAGAGCTCCTGAGTAGGAGGCACAGATGGCAGCAGGGGGCACACGGCCTGCCCACTCCCCATGATGGAGTGTCCAGCTTCCCACCCAAGCATCACTCACTCAGGGCTCAGGTGAGTGGTGGCAGCGCTGATGACAGGGACCATGGCCGCCAGCACCTCTTCCTCCAGCAGTGCCTTGCCCAGCAGCTGGTGGGTGCTCTCTGCAGGTAGTGGGAGGAAAGGAACTTGCTGGAGCCTGCTGTCCAGAGGGAGGAGGCAGGCACAACTCACTGAATCCACACTGGACTGGGGCAGGGCTCTGGGGCAGTGTGATGGAGCAGCAGGGCCCACAGTCACCCATGAGTGCCAGAGGGCATCAGCAGTAGTGCTGACTGCAGAGTCAGGGACTCCAGAGAGCCTGGGAGCTGCCTGCCCTCCCCTCTCCCACTCCAGCCCTACACTTACCTTGCATGGCTGCCTGCACAGCCATGGCCAGGAGGCATGGCACCACTGTCTGGTGGAAGTACCAGCAGCCCTCTGCATCCTGCTGGCACTGCAGGGCCACACGGTGCAGGCTCTGGCACACAGAGACCACGTCCTGGGTGTTCCTGGCCTTGCTCCCTGCAGGGCACAGTCACCATCACATCAAACAGCCTCAGCACCCAGCCCCCTGATCAGCACCAGGAACTCAGGACAAGGCAGCCCTCCTGACTCCCACGTCACTGGTGGGATTCACAGCCCAGCCCTGGGCTCCTTGCACGACTTCCAATCTGACTCTCCCAGCCATCACCAGTAACAGAGGTAGCTCCTGCCCAGACACACTCCATGGAGCTGCCTGCTGTGGCTCCTTTACCTTTCTGCACCTTCTGGAGATGCTGCAGCAGGACAGGGACAGTCTCCCTCACAATGCTGGTGTGGGTGGACACGGCTGCCAGGGCCTGCAGGCAGCGCTGCTGCAGGGAGCAGCAGCTCCTGCTCTGGCTGTGGGAGCTCTCCTCCCGCTCTGAAGAGGAAACACACCTCAGAGAGGGACTGGGGTGACCCCAGGCCGCCTCGCCCAAGGGCAGTCAGGGACCAGACCCTGCCAGGGTGGATGAGGTGAGGCAGCACAGCAGACCCAGCCTGTGCCAGGCCCAAGGCACTCTGCCTGATGCAGCTGGGCAGCTCCTCCCCATGAGGGTGATCCTGGCCACATGGGCTGGCTGCCTGACAGCCACAGCCTTCCTTGTGCCAACACACTGGGAATATCCCAAGGAGAGACACCAACCTACACTGTGTGGCACAGCCCCACTGCCTGGCAGGAACTCAATGGGGACAGGACAAGCTTCACTCCAAAACCAGACATTGCTCCCTCTCAGCCCTACCTGACTGCAGCTCCTTTTCAAGCCTGGGTACCATGTGTCCAGAGAAAACATTTGTGTAGATGGGGGCCAAGGACCCAGCTGCCTCCATTGCTGCTTCACTGCCAGGATAGAAAGAGAGTGGGAAAGATGACACGAGGAATGCAAACTTGGGCCTGCTTGTACGCCAGCTGCACAGACCTGAATGTGCCTCCAGAAACTCATTTCTCAGCAATTTGTCTTTTTCGCCCTTCTGGCAGGCAGAGCAGAGCTCCCTGATTTGACAGGCCCAGACTTTCTAATTTCCAGCCCATGAATTGCCTGGTTTATCCCACGTGGTCTTTTAGTTCAGAGAGCCCCTGTGCCTTCCCCAGACTATAGCCCGTCTCTGCAGCAAAGCCAGGATTTGTTCCTCCTCCCAGAATGTGGGTGACTGCAGTGGTGCCAGCCCATCTCTCACCTGCTCTGGGAATCCTCCTCATGAAGAGCGAGACGGATGAGGTGATCCACAACCAGCTCCAGGTCAGAGGAAGACAAGAAGCCTGGAACAAGAGCCGTAGAGGAATACTGCCCTCAGCCAAAGGCAAAGATGCCGATATTCTGGCCAGCATCCTTCCCCCTCATCCAGGCTAGCAGCATCACAGCAGCATACGAAACGCCAGAGATACAAAGTACCCAGCAAAGACAGGCAAGAGAGAGACCAAGTGTCCCTAGTGCTCATGGCTTAGGTAGAAAATGCTGCAACTACTACAGGTGGCAGACAAGGACATCCCATCTCCCAGAAGAGTGTGACACCTCCCTCTGCCTCCCCAAGGGAAACAAGGCACCAACCTTGAAGGGAGCCCAGGAGAGTCAGTGCCTTGATCCCAACCAGCTGCAGCTGCACACTGGGATCCGTCAGCGCCGAGAACACCACAGAACAAACCGGGCCTTGGAGTGACAGCAGAGTGCTCTCATCTGGAGAGAGAGGCATGGTGTCACTGCACAGCCACCACCATGGCACCTGACAGACCCTTTCTGGGGCCCTGCAGTTGACACCCAACCATGCAAGGATCCCGGCAGATGGCAGGGGGTCCTACATGCAGCCACCCTTATCAGTGAACTTTCCTTTTCTGTCAACATACAGGAAAGTGAAGTCAGAACCAGCAGTCCCTGGGACACGGGTGCCTCCAGAGGAACCAGCCACCCTCACCTTCTTCCACATGTCCCCACTTCTGCTGCAACTCGAGGAAGCCCAGCAGCATTTCCAGGATTGTCCTCCTCTGGCTGCTCTACAGGGACACAAAGGCATAACCCAGATCACCCTCACTGCTGGGACACAGCTGCATCTTGGCCCAGTGCTGAGAGGCCACAGGGTGCCCATGGGACAAGGGAAGGGCATCCACTTAGACACCCTGCTCCCACCAAGCGCTGCATAGCCAATGGGTGCACTCAGCCCCACTGCCTGTGCTGGCAGAGCCCGGGTGCCCCTCACCTGCGTGTGCTTGGTGTACTGCTCCAGCAGCAGGGGCAGGACACTGTGGGTGACACGGTAGTAGGTGCGGAGGGAGGCACCCGCTGCTGCCTGCAAGAGTTTGGCACTGGGCCACACCAGCTTCATGTCGGGCTCGCACAGATGGTGCCTGCAATCTGAGATAGGCTGGGCGTCAGCTGCACCGGCGCAGAGCTCCTCTGCCTCGCGTGCAGGGAGGCAGCTGATAGCTGGACTGGGACGTGCTGCTGGGGCGCAGCTCTGCACTGCAGCACAGCCTTCCTATCTGAGCAGCTTCCCACAGCTGCAAGCACATAGCACAGCTTTGGACACCCAATCCCAGCAGAGAGGAAAGCAGCTCAATCGCCTTCTCCTCCCTTCCTGCAGCCAATTACCTTGGAGAAGATGAAAGTGGCTGTGAGGGCTAGAAAGAGAAGAAAGGCTTGAAAGAGAAGTGGAGGGCAGATCTCTAGATAGTAGGATGCTTTCAGGCCTAGCTGCTCAGGACAGGGTAGGTCTCTCTGCTAGCTACCTTGCAGGATGCTGCTGAGGAAAGAATCCAGCAGATCCTCGGCATCAGAGCTGAGGACGGAGCGGGAGAGGCAGGCAGAGAGGGCATGCAGTGCAGCCAGGCATTCCGTCTCAATCTTCTCACTCGCTGTCTGGAACACCTGTAGGAGAGGCCGTGGAATGACCTGAGTTCCATGCTGATCCCAACCATAGGCTTCAGGCTCCGAACACAGGCTGAAGGGTTCAGGCTCTCGCCTCACTTCCCACGTGATTTGAACACGTGATGTGTGTGTGGCACATCCAAGCCCCAGGGACATGCTGATAGGGCTGGCCTGTCCCCTCCACTTCTCAGCTGGAGCTGTTCAAGGTCACAGGTGCAGGTTGCTGGGAGATATGGGGCCCACCTGGTCTGGCCATGAGCTCCTGCTCAACAGAAGCCCAGCTGTGGTAGAGCCCTGCAGTACTCACCTCTCTGCGCAGGGATGACCAGAGGCTGGGGAGGAATTCCTGCAGCTCCTTCTGCCCATAGATGGCACAGCAGGCAGTCTGCAAGAAGGAGCCAGGAGAAAACATCACAGAGAAGCCAGTATCAGGAGGACACAATGCAGGGACACTGCCCATTGTGGCAGGCTCAGACTGAGCTGCATGAATCACTCAAGAGAGAGAAAACCAGGAAAGAGTGATGCAGGCCAAACCAGGACTCTGGAACTTGTGGGTCTGCAAGGGAGAGTCTCTGGCAGGCAGGGACAAGGGCTCAGAGCTGGCTGGCAGCTGCTGCTGCCACAGGCCAGCTGTAGGCTGAAGGGAGTAGGGGAGCCCTCCTTACCAGAGTCTGCAGGGAGTCAAGCTTGGCACTTTGCAGTTCTGAGTCCAACTTCTCAATAAGCAGAGGGAGAAGAAACTGCAGAGAGAGGCACTTACACTCAGTCCACCCTTTGCACCACCTCATCCATGGCCCTGCAGGACTGCAAGCTCAGCCTCTGCCAGGAGAGCAGAGGTGGAGAGGTAGCTGCAACAGGCAGATCCTTCCCAGGAGCACTCTCTCCATGCCCAGTCCTAGCAGAAGACAGAGTGCCCTACTGCAAGCTCCTGGTCCCAGTTGCCTGCATCCCACAGAGCCACAGCAGGAGCTGCAGCACTACTAAAGGCAGCCTGTGCCCAGGGAACAAGGGTGCTCAAGAACCCCCTACCTCAGCAAATTGGGGTGTAGAGGCCAGTACAGCCCGGAGACTCAGGATCAGGTCTTCTCTCTGGATGCCATGAGGATCATTGGGGGGCTGGAAAGGAAGCAGAGAGCAGGTCACCCACCAGTCAGGAAACATCCCAACCCAGCCATCAGCTGAGGCTGCATCGCCTCATCTCTAGCAAGGCAGCAGCGATGCCAGTCACTGCAGTCAGCTGTGCACCAGCCTGTCCAGCTGGGTACCACAGCTCAACACTGCCAAGACTCTTGCCCACCCTCTCCTCCCATTCCACAAAGGGGACACAACCCCCCGAGAAAACACCAGAAGGTATAGGCACAGGGCAGACTCACTCACTGGAGTAAAATCAACAGGGAAGTAGCAGGATGTAACTTCAAACAGCTCCTCCACAAAGGGACCTGAAGGGAGGAGAAGAGGGAGTGAGCAGAGATGCTGGGCAAAAAAGGCCCAGCAGCTGTGTCTAGCACCCATGACAGACTGGCTCTGCAGCTCTTAAAGCATGTCAGGGACCACCCCACTCTTGGCCAGACCCAAGAGCCATCCCTCTAACGGCTCAAAGAAAAGGGACACGTCTCCCAGTCAGCTCAGCAGCAGGCTCACACTCACCCAGGGCATAGTCCTTGGTAATGAGATCACGCACGATCTGGAAGGCCACCAGCAGATTGCGGGGATCCTTCTCTCCGTCCATGACCTGGATGAAGCCAAAGGTGAAGTCGGCACCCAGGCCCTTCAGCTCTGCAGAAAGAAGGAGCATGAGCAGGTGCAGGACACCAGACCATACCAACATGGCATTAAATCAGCCCAGTTTCCCCAGCCCCACAGTCCTTTTCCAGCTCTCCCAGCCACAGAGCCCTTGGAGAAGGCAAAAGTTAGCCATTTTCCCAGTCTCAACAACCCCAGAGTGGTTCTGGCATCTACCCCCTCACCTTCCTCCCTGGTGCTCATGAAGTTGGTGATGATGCTGTAGACTGTGTGTCGGTCCAGCTGCAGCAAGGACTGGAGGGAGGAGCAGAGCAATCAAAACCAGCCTTTACACAGGGCAGCACCACTGCCCACCGGCAGCACATGCCCTTGAGGAGAAGGCAGGACCCCCAGAAGCTCAGCTGCTGCTTCCTGGCATGCAGATCCCATTTATCACATGTAAAGTGTGCACATGCCTATGCAATGGCACCCGAACATGACTGTGTCCATCACTGCATGAATGCACCATCAGTCACATCAGGGCCATGCATTACGTTCAAGGCACTGCCAGTATAAACAATCCTAAACTGGAGGAGAATTGGGCTGGGGGCACTTAAATATAGCCTGGAGAATGGAGCCAAAGGGCATAATTCCCCCAGGGCTGAGAGAAGAGAGGACAAGGGCCAACTAGGATCCTCAGCTGCTGTCTGCCTCTCGCTCTACAGTCTGCAGAAGCACTGCACTGAATGTGGCCTGTCCTCAGGGCAGGCAGGCCATCCCCAGACACACAGGGAACAGGGATCAAGGAAGATGAGAAATCACATTGCTCACCTGCACATGTACCTCCTGGAAAATGGCTTTGAGCACAGACACCGCTAGCCCTGGGGACAGCACCTCACACATGCTCTGGGAACAGGAGAAAAAAAAGCAAGAATAGAAAACCATTATGGCAGCCACATAACAGAGCTCCTGCCTCCACACAGCAGCTGCCTGCAGGATCCTCTCCCATAACAGGGAGAGCTCACCACCCCCTCCCCAGACAGGACAGGACAAGATGCCCATCATCTGTGCTGTTCTCCAGGGTAGCCAGGGAATCCTTGCCCCAGTACCAGAACAGGGCAGGAAATCCAGGTAGTCTCCTCTCCCTAGCTCCTCTGCAAAGGGCACAGCAAGAGCAGAGGAGACAGGGCAGTGCTGCTAGATGGGCTGAAAGAGATGAACCCTGCTTGACATGCCGCTCCAACCTGTACCCAGGTGTTGCACCTCCCAACACCATTCTGGAGTGCATCCCTGCACTGTGGGTTGGGGAGCACGAGCTCACCAGGGCTCGGAGTCCCTGGAGCACTGATGGGATCACCAGGTGATGGTCCTGCAGCCGGCTCTCATAGAACAGGACGAGATGCAGCACTGTCAGAAAGAGACACCAACGTGTGTTAGCCACAGGAAATGCAGCTGCTGTGTGCTGCCCCCAGCTCAACTGCAAGCTGATGAATTAAGAGCGAGCACATCTTGCATTGCTAAATGGGAAGAACTGCCACTGTTGGGTGCACCCACCTGGCTCCAACAACTGCGCCCTCCCCCCGTGAGCAGCCCACGCGTGACCACAGCAGGGCAGCAGCAGCCTCTGGCTGCTGCAAAGATGCTGGAGCTGCCCGAGAGGCATTTGCCCTGGCCTGTCCAGACATGTGCAGCAACAGAGCGGCAGACGTCTGCTCAGCAGAGGCTGGAGGATATCGTCGGGTGGGGCTCAGGATTGGAGCAGGAGCTCCGGCTTCCCAGCTTCCTCGCACTTGGCTCCACAACACATTCCCAGCCCCTGAGTCACGGCCATGGGCACCTTCACACCCCGGCCCTGGGGAGTGGTAGCAGGAAGCAAACTGGAAGAGCCGGCTAGCAGCATCCTGTGCCCACAGCTGCTGCAGAAACTCACCCCTCCAGGAGGCAGCCTGACGCAGTGCTTGAGAAATGAACTGCATGAGGAGGGACATGAGGCCCTAATCCAGCTCACTCTCCTTGCTCAGCTGCCTGACTCTGCCAGGCATCCCCACTGAACCTCCCCTCTTCTGGCTGCCCCTCCAGAGCACCCCAGTTCCCACCACAGTCATCACACCCGACTCCAGCTACTCCAGTAGATAAGTCTCTACGCACAGCTGCTCTTAGCCCTGCCTGGCTCATGTCTGAGCCTTACAGAGAGCCAAACGCTAAGGACTAAGAACCTTTTACTTCCATACTTCCCTTCCTCCACCTTACTTACTAGCTGGGCCCCACTGTCTTGCCAGCCTGCTGGCAGAGATTCAGCTTCCCATCTGCAAGGCTCCCAGGTCCAAGCTAAAGTCTGTCAGCATTTACTGGCCTCCCCTACTGCCAGCCAGTTGCTATGGGGCATTTAACAGAGTCAGACCTTCTCCTTGCCTCCATGAACACGGCATCTTCCTCTCCCCACTCCGGTCCCCCACTCCACTCTCATCCTTACACTGAACTCCCCTTCTTCCCAGACCCCCGAGTTAACTGAGGTTCCCCCTGAGTTAACATGGGCAGGCTGCAGGGCTGCAGCATGACTTGCTGTGTGAAGGGCTGTTTTCCTGCACTGAATCACCACCTAAGGATTTTTGACACAGAGGTGTGCCCCCAAGGTGTCCCACGTGGTGCTGAGCACACCTGGGTATGCAACACTGTCACACTGTCAGGGGCACCCCCTGTAGCCCAGGGCTTTGGCGTGTTCAGAAAGTGACCCGAATTGCATGGTGAGGTTGGCAAAAAGGCTGCAGCGTGAAGCCTCATGCCCTCCTTGAACTTTGATTCTTGACAGATGTGTACAAAGTTGTCATGGTGCTAAATCAATCCCTTTGCCAACTGCAGGACAGAAACTTTAGTGGCACAGGCTTTACCCCCAGACAGCCACTCGAGGGCCCAGAGCAGCCCTTACCTTCCTTCTCTTGGAGCGTGGAGTAACACTGGAGCAGGACTTGTGATAACAGCTGGATGCCTCGCCCTCGTGTCCGAGGATCTGTGTTCTCCAGGCAGAACCTAGGCCAAGCAGGGAGAAAGCCCAAGCAGGGCTTGTGAGCAGGGACACCCAAGCAGGAAGTACATCCCAAGCAGACACATTACAAAAACAAAGAGGTGCCACTCTCTGGGCAGGGTGGCCCAATCCTGCCTGACTTTCCAGCAGGGTGGAGCAGACTCCTTTGCCCCTGATGGTGCTGCATGCACCTGGCCCCAGAGCCACACAGAAAGAAATCCAGGTCCCCAAGGAGGACCAAAGAAATTGCCCTTGCATGATGCTCCGAAGATCACAGGGGTCAAAAAAGAGTAAAACCTCTTACAAGCTGGGCAAACTCACACCCCCCACCTTGGGAGAAAAAAGGCCAGGCCACGACAGCTTGGAAACAGAAGCAAAAGCTGAGTGCCAGCCAACTCATGACATGGTGCTGTGCAGCTGTGTGCTCAGGCAGCTGCTGCTGGGGACAGCCCCAGCTGAGAAGCGCCCTGCAGCTCGCTGCCTGCCACAACACCTCCCCTCGGTCCTGGGAGAGCATCAAGAGCTGCTCCAGCTCTTCTCTTTCTCAAACAGCTCCCATGTCTAGGGAGGGTAAAACACCACTTGGGCCCTCTGCTGTGAGCAGACAACATCCTGCGCACTGTGCTGTGTCTACCAGTGCTGAAGCTCGTCCTGGACGAGCACACTTTTCCTTCTAACTGTGCCTCCTCCTGAGAATGTCCCCTGCAAGGCCCTTACCTGATGTATAACATGCATAAAGCTTTTCTTACCCCAGGGCTTCCACAAGCTGCAGCACTGTCCACTTTCCATCTTTCACCCCTGGAAAAGGAGGTAAAGAGAGTGAATCAAAGAGACTCCCAGACTATCAGGCAGGTATGGTGCTGGAGATAGATGCTGGGAAGCATCCTGGCACCATGGTGGGAAAGGCTGTTTGGTGCTGGTTCTTCACTAAGCACTTAATGAGCCATGTGCACTTAGTTGGTGGAGCTGCCTCCAGCCCTGCCTGCAAACACGTCTGAGACCGAGAGCTGCCTCGACTGGATCAGTGCTGAGAGCAGACAGCGAGGGGAGAACCTGCCTGCATTTTGCCTCTACCCTCTCCCCACAGCCTGGCTGTATCCATTACCAATGTGTGGCTTCTGAGAGAAGCCTCACTGTGCTCCACTTTGCTGAGACACTAAAAACCACTTGTCCAATGTGAGCAAGCTGGGAGGAGACAGAGGGCAGCTCCCCAGGTGCTTCCTGAGGGAGAACTGGCCGAGCAAACAGCCCAGACAATAGTGATCACCCAGCTTCCCACTTTGGCTCCATCACCTCCATACTGCGCTGAACAACACCTGCACAAACTCCTTCCAAGATGGTGGGCAGGGAGAAAGGCAGCTTTGTGGTCAGAGGAAGAAAACATGCTAGGACTCCTGAAGTCTGTTTCCAGCTCTGACTCAGACACCTCATCAGGTTGCCTCATTCACCTCCTGCCTCCATATGCTTGCAACTCAACTGGGGGAAGAGTCACTCCTCAGGAGGCTTTGGTAAGGACCTACTGCATCCTACAAGAACCTTTGCAGAAGGGCAGGTTGTCCATTCCCACCCCCCGCTGCCAATGCGGTACCTTCCCAGAAGGAAAGCTCTGTGTGTGTCCTCTGGTCTGACGTGGGGTGGGAGACAAGGGATTGCCTTACCTTCAAACCCCCTAACCTGCAGCTCAGGTGGCAAGGGACATTGCTGGGAAACAAGCAGCACCCCTCACTCTCTATGCAGATAAAACAGCACTCTGCCTCCTCCAAAAAACAACCACCTTCCAGACACCAAGACTCACTGTCTTTTCCCAGGAGCACTTCTGGGTACTCCAGAGGGCCCTGCTTATCCTTCCACCCTGTTGAATCTACATGACTGACAGGGCACACCCTCTCAGAAGCCCAAGGCTTTTCCAGGCCTTGTCCCAGCTAGTGCCTCCCACTCTTGCAAGCATTTATTGTCTCTTCCTAAGCAGTTAATTCCAGTATTAAGTCACACTGTTCATCAGAGAGCTGTCTCTGAGGATGGGATGACAGTGTTTTCTGACAGCAGGCAGCCCAGACTCCAGAGATAGAGCTTCCAATCCCACTTGACGCAGCAGGGAGAGGCAGCCTGGACTGAGGGACAGAAGAGATAAAGGGAGCTGTGCAGAAGAAGAGCCCAGCAGGTTTCAAGAGTCGACAGGCCCAGACTGAACAGGGGGTGCCTTGACTGACAGCCATAAGGTGCTGGCAAAGTTTCTTGCAGAATAACAACAGTGAAACAGCAGGTGGACGCTGTGCACCAGCCAAAGCAGAGTGGGCCACTGGGAGAGCCTGGATGGCCCCTCCACACCCAACATCCCACTCTGCAAGCTCATGAAGAGCCTTCAAGTCTCTATACCACCATGGAGAAGGTCTGAGATAAACGCTGTCTCTGCAGCCAAATGTTCTGCCTCTCTGTGTCTGCAGAGACCAAAAGCAGCCTACACAAAGCTGCTGGTTCCCTACACAACAGGAAAGAGTTGCAGTGTGATGATCAAATCACAGCCGGGTACTGATGCTCCCTGTGAGCAGCAGCAGTGAGGTCAGCAGCCCCTTGGCTCAGCTCAGGGAGGGAGTTCACTCTGTCCTCAGGGATCTGGCTGTGACCACCTTCACCTCACGTGGCGTGGCCACCCGGCCCTGGCAGGACCTGCGAGCACGGGCTCTGCTCCCAGGCAGTGCCGTGGTGTGAGCACAAGCACAGCTGACTGGACCTGCCTCATCAGCACGGCAGGCACATGGTGAGCCCGAGAAACTGCTGCCTCCACATCTGGCAGCAGCATGTATGTCCCCAAGGTTAATGATGCACCTTGAATCCCAGCTCTCCCTGTACCAGGAGGGGTTGCCTTCCTGCTCTGGGATTCCTGTAGTCCCAGAGGCAAAACAGAAGCGTATCAATCACCCTGTGCTAGACTGCTACTCTGAACCAACCTGTTCCCTTTCCTAACAGGTCTGTCCCCCTTTCACACAGTGTCCTCCTAGGTATTAATCACTTCTGCAGGCCTTCCATTCTTGTCTTCCCCACACCCTCAAAACACAAGCACAGCATTCATAGGGAACGTGTGATGAATTCTGTAACAGTGGTATCCTTCTCTCCCCATCTTTTAATAAAGACAAGTTCAGTCTCCCCCTCCTGCTACCCACTGACCTGTGCAGCCCAAGCTGCCTGTGACAGCACCAAAGCCTTTCTGCCACTTGCCAATTTATGCTCCTTTTAGTCTTCAGCAATACACAGGGAAGCTCAATGTGTTTCTTCCAACAATTACACAACAGCCATGAGGTTAGGAAAAAACCTTCCCTTTTACTCAAGGATATGTGGTGCAATTTAATCCTTTCTGATGTGTGGTTCTGTGTGAAGTCAGAAGGGCTGAAGGACACTTCCCAGCCCCCCCCCCACCGTTTGTCCAGGTGGGTTTGTCACAAGTGTCACAGTCTGAGGAGAGCTGAGAGAGGAGGACGGGCAATTCCCTTTGTATGTCTTCCAAGAGACAAAGCTTTCTCTGGGCATTCATGTAACACAACCACAGATGACAACAGCAGTTATAAGGTTATCCTTCCCTGCATCCATCCTAAAGACGCCAAAGACCTTGTGCAACTCTTCTACAATTTCTTAAATGTCACACAGTTCATAGCAAGTGAATTTCTCCAAATTTCCTCAGCATTTTCTTCACTCCATGTCACACAGGTCACTGGGTCACCTTCCCGTTTTGCCAGCTCATCTCATCATCAAGATAGCATGGATCAGTTCACAATCCACGAGCTTTGGGAAAGGTCTATAAGCTACCCCTCTGTATAATGCAACCTACATAGTCTTTCTCTGCTCTCTCAGCTCCTTCCTGAAACATGCTGAAGCCACTGCCTAGAAACACAGACATGCCGCCTTATGCTTAGAAAGCCAAGGTCCTGAAGCTGCAACTTCCCTAATGTAACAAAGTCACCAAATTGCTGCTCCAAGCAGAAAGACAAATTATCCAAAAGCCTCAAGCCCTGCTAGGAAAGGAGGAGAAACCGCAGTGAGGGCAGTCAGAGCCTGGGCCCCAGAAGCAGGGGCCAGTACAGCAGTCACCTCCCACAGCACCTCAGCCAGGCCAGGAGCTCCCTCCCCACTGGCGTATTCAATGCCACCCTCTTCTCCCTCACCCCTGGAGCCCCCCGCTGCTGTCCCACTCCTGCCCCATATGTCCCTCCCAACGCCCAGCTCGCAGCTGCAGCACAGCCTATTCCCTTGTGCCCTGCCCCGCACAGCAGCCCAACCCACGGCCACGCTCTGACCCGCTCCTCCCCTCCCCACTACACTACACCCCACCCCACCTCCCCCCCCCCCCCCCCCCCCCCCCCCCCCCCCCCCCCCC